>NW_026720148.1:0-10473 GCF_029784015.1 Lycium ferocissimum
GATGACTTCTTAGTCATCTTTTTTCTTCTCTTTTTTTTTTTTTTGCTCATTTTTGTCACATGGCAAGTTGGCCCCTTGTTTTGAACATTCTTGAGCCCTTATGTGCAATTCCGTTTTGCCCTCGACTTTTCTCAATATTACCATTTTGCCCCTAGCTTTCCGCATTACTTTCATAACCTATTTTGCGAATTCCCCCTTTTACCCTTAACCTTTCTCAATGTTTCCCATGCAAAAATAGTCATAAGTTATATTTATAACAACTCGTACATCAAAAATGATTTTTGAAAATGATCTCGTCCTTAACTTCCCACGACGACTTCGAAATCTCCAAACGTACAAAGTACGGGCTATAACAACACACCGCACCCAAAACTCGTCCAAATACTGACACCAAAAACACCCGTAATTACACTCGGTTACGAACCCTTGGCTCGGGCTCGAAAGACTGAAAGCAGCAGGCGTGATACAACCGATTGAAGGGAAAATTCCTGATCCCATTCCAAGATGGTTTGATGGTTCAAAACGTTGTGCATATCATTCTGGAGTTACTGGGCACGACACTGAGGATTGCTACGGTCTCAAAAACAAAATTGAAGCCTTGATCAAAGAAGGAGCGATCCAACTTACTGGAGCTCGGCCCAATGTGGACAACAACCCTCTACCTGCTCATGAAAATGCCAATGTGAACATGATCCTTTGTTGAGGAAGTTGGAGATGTGAAAGCCATCGCGCCGTCAACTTTTGTCGCTCCCGTGGGAACAATCCAAAAACAAGCATCAACAAAGATCGCTACTACAGCTACTTACAACACCGAGACACCGACCATTCAGGGTGCCGAACCAGGAGAGACTTTGAAGAATTGGACTTGTACTCCGTCCCTGGTTCGCCGGGAGTCTTGGTAGATTGAACATGTAGTGAACTTTTGGAATAGCACGATTTTAAAATTGAGGCCGAATCGTGCCATAAACTTTTGTTGTTTTGCCTCATCTTTTGGGAGCTTAAATTGCAAAAACTATGAATGCATTTCTGATTTTCTCTAACTGCCTATTTATTATTTTCTACTTTATTTATCAAATCTGCCAACTGTACGATTGTGACGTAAAACGAGCGAATGAACCAAGTACACCTCGAGGGAATAACAAAGAAATTAGAAGACAAGATTCCATTTGGAAGAAAGCAGATAGCCAATAGGTGATGACATAAGCCTGAAAGCTAGCTATCAGTCAAGAAAATCAAAAGACGACATTAGGTTAGACAACCTAGTTTGCAACCTTTCCTTTAAAAACAGTACGAACTACGCTGACCTGATTCCCGTGGTGGGATACGTAGGCAGCCCACATAGGGTTCGGTTGCATTACAACAAAAGATCCAAAACCCTTATCACCTAAGAATAACTATACATGGCCCGATTCCCTCGGCGGGATTCGCAGGCTATCAATAGACGAGTCAGTCACATTTAGATAAAATCCAACAAACCTTTAGCCATTTACGTAACAGAACTACGCCGACCTGATTCCCTTGGTGGGATACGTAGGCAATCCACATCGGGTTCGGTCCCTTTATTAGACAATTTCAAACCATTTTAGGTACCCTACGAACTACGTTCTGACCTGATTCCTTTGGCAGGATACGTAGGCAACCTATATAAGGTTCGGTCACACCACAACATAAGTTTAGTACACCCTTCTAAGCCAAGACTGGGGCATATTTTGGAAGATTAGACAAGAACAGAGTTAGACATCGACAAGACTAAGGCTACCAGATAGGAAATAGTATAGACAAATGACCTTTCAATTATTTCAGAAGTGTCACAATCTGAAGTTGGCAGAAATATTTTACAACTTACATACATATATTTACATATATATCTTTCCTTACATACATCCATTTGCATATATGTATTTTACAACTTATATACATATAGTTACATTTCCTTATACATATACTTACATACCTACCTTTCAAATGAAATACTTTTTTTCAATTGTTTCCATCGTTCATCTATCGAGGCTTCGAACGGAGATCACAAGATCCAAACAAACAAGACGAATGGAGTGCCAACAACGTCAAGCTTCGAGTCAACACGAATCAACTTCCCCCTCCCAAACTAAGAATTTTTCTTTGAGTGCAGGAACCTAAAACCGCGAGACCAACAGTCAAGTCCATCAAACATGGCCGAGAATCCTCGCCTTGAAAGCCAAACGCTTTACTTCCAACTTCATCTCTACTTTCATTCTTTATTACAATGACTTCATGACTTTATTAATAATTATACCCTGTTTTGTAGGTTACCGAGATTGAAGATGAATTAAACCGGATTACGTGTCGCTGTTTGGCTTATCACGATACCGTCAACATCATCAGCCAAACGGCTATATTATCACTTTCCCCTCTCTTTTACAGGAATCTACATTCTTATCATTCATTTTACCTACCTTTAACCACTTTACCCTGAATTTTTGCAGGAATCAACATCAAGGCTCCGAAGACAACCGGAGGAATCAACATGAAGTCTCCGAAGACAACCGGAGGAATCAACATGAAGTCTCCGAAGACAACCGGAGGGATCATCATCAAGTCGCCGAAAACAACCGGGGGCATCATTTGGCTACACAGCCTCACATGCATAAGCCAGACGGCTACACTATAACTCTACTCTCCACTTTATCATTCACTTTACCTATTTTAACCACTTTACCTTGAATTTTGCAGGAATCAACATGAAGTCTCCGAAGACAACCGGAGGGATCATCATCAAGTCTCCGAAGACAACCGGGGGCATCATTCGGCTACACAGCCTCACATGAATCAACATTAAGTCTCCGAAGACAACCGGAGGGATCATCATCAAGTCTCCGAAGACAACCGGGGGAATTATTCGGCTACACAGCC
The DNA here is from genome assembly GCF_029784015.1 of Lycium ferocissimum. Classification (NCBI taxonomy): domain Eukaryota; kingdom Viridiplantae; phylum Streptophyta; class Magnoliopsida; order Solanales; family Solanaceae; genus Lycium; species Lycium ferocissimum. The sequence goes on from NW_026720148.1 coordinate 2,893, forward strand.
TCACATGCATAAGCCAGACGGCTACACTATTGTTATATCCCGCATTTTTGTACGTCGGAATATTTTAGGACAATTGCGGGAAGTTAAGGGCAAGACCATCTTCAAAATTATTTTAGTGCATAAGTTGGTTATGAATACTATTTATGAATATTATTGGACGGAAATATTGAGAAAGGCTAAGGGCAAGAAGAGAAATTCGCAAAATGGGCCGTGGAAATAATGCGGAAGGCTAGGGACAAAATGGTAATATTGAGAAAAGTCGAGGGGTAAAATAGTAATTTCACAAGATTCAATAAAAAAGGGTGGAAATGATGACAAATAAGTCATCTTTTGTTAAAAGAATGTTAAGAAAAGAAAGATCAAGAAAAAGGAAGAAAACTCTAGAAAGGGAGAAAGGGAACATGAGAACATAATTGAGGGACTTAAGAATAAATATGGAAAAGTGGATAAAGACATGTATATATATTTAGAGTCATCATTTTAATTGATGAAATTTCAAGAAAGAAAAAAAAGATGAAGAGAGGAGCCAAGGAGAGGGTTCGGCCAAGGAAAAAAAAATTTGGCCATGAGGAGTTGATCAAGAAAAATTATTTTCTTCTATGTTTTCTACCCTTTGGAAGATGCTAAACATCATGGAGCAATTGTTGGGGCAAGCCAAGCCCTTGTTCATGCAATTCCCCACTTAAGTCATGTTGAAGAACTAAGTGAGAAAGGTGAGTTTTAATCCTCTTTTACATATGTTATGGTGATTGTGAGTGTTGTAGCATATGGAAATGAATAAAAATCATGAGCCGTGTGCATATGTGTTTGGTGTAGGTGCGACGAACAATTTTATTTAGTGTTTGGTTGATATTGTTATGGACGTTTGAGCATGTTGTGATGTGTTGAAACATAAAATTCATAAAGTTGTGTGTGATGGTGGCTTGGCCGAATAGTGGCTGCCTTATGTGGAGAGAAGATGAATCAAATTTATTTAGTATTCTTGGCTATTGTTGTTGAGAATTATATGATGAAAATGAATGTTTGATGATTCAAATTGAAGTAGTAAGTGTAGCGGACTGATTTGGAACGTTATGTGATTGTAGTGTGATTTCTTGTGTTGATGGAAATGAAAATGTTAACATATGGAATTGTCGATAATTTATGAAATTGAAAGAAAGGAATGTATTGTGGATGTTCTAGTGTAGTTGAAGAATTTCGGGTAAATTAGCCTATGGTTTGAGTTGTTTGGAACATCATATGGAATGTTTGAAACGTTTTGAAATCATGTTTGAAAGGCCTCGGAATAATATTGAACGAGCGATCAATAAGGTGAGTTTGAATGTGCGTAGTTTATTTGAAGATGAATGAAATACTATTGAATTGAGCCGAATATGTTTGGAGATGCTATTGTTGGTGTTGTTGTTGAATTGGGCCGAGCCATATTCTCGGGACGGTGTATTTATAGAGGAAATGCCGAAATTTCGGTAGACAAGTGCACTTCAAGATTCAACCTCTAAAGGCTTCTAACTAAGGTTTGGTAAATGCGACCATTTGTAGATTTTGGCGGATTTGGAGCTTGAATTTGGAGGAGCGTAAGAAGCGGAAAAAGGTATGTAAGGCTTCCCTTTCTTTCTATGGCATGTCTTAGATGTAATAGGCTTGAATACGTGTCTCGGGGACTTCCCTAACTCTAGAAATCCGAGATTGAAAAATGGCTACTATTCATTCAGTGGCATTGAACCAAAAGTGCTTGAATAGTGAAAGAAAGGTCGAAACACCCTAGGACTTGCAAGAATAAGACCCGATCACCCTAAGACTTCCATAAGTAACATTATGAAACGTATTATACGTAAATTGTGTACGCCGCCTCATTCGCCCGAGGCGGGCCCACTATTCCCTAATTTCCTCCTATGGCTCCCTTCGGTTTATTTCAATATTACAGTTAAAGGAAACTTTTGGATATTATTCCGACTATTAAATAAAAGTTGTTTTAACTAAACCCTCGACCTCAAGGTATGATTTTCTTTACTAAAAGTTTGCAAGTGTTTTCCAAAATATACATTTTTCTTTAAAAACTAAGTTTTACAATATAGACAGTTTTTATGACCTAAACAACGACTATAATCCTGTGATGACCATGAATCTATGATGTCTATGATCCTACGACGACTATGATCCTATGATGACTATGATGGCTATGATGTCTATGATTCTACGATGTCTATGATTCTACGGGGACTATGACTCTATGGGGACTATGATTCTATGGGGACTATGATCCTATGATTCTATGATGGCTATGGTTCCATGATGACTATGACTCTATGATGACAATGATGCTATGATGACAATGATGATGTCAGATATGCTATGCCTATGACCCGATATGCTATGATATGTTCTATGTTGATAGTCTCGCCTTATGAATATCGTTCCTTCAAGGTGAGACAAAGCGACCATGATTACTCCATAATGCGATCGGAGGTTTCGACCTTACGTCACTCCGATAAGTACATGATTTCCTTGGGCTCTCTTGCATGCTAAATATGAACATGGGTTGGGGGGATGGGATACTTGAATACTTGGAAATTGGGAAGGAACTATGTTTCATTGCCACGGGTCGGTGGCTTATCATCCGGACGCGGGATGCCGGACGCGGGATTTATGGCAGCGGAGTATTCGGCGCTATGTGGGCGAGCCGCCTCGTGCGGTACTATGACTCGATATGACCAAGTAAGCATGCATGGCATCCGCCCCGTGGGCACTCGTATGCGCGTGTTACTCTCGTTTATCCTATGATATGTTCTATGTTCTCTATGCGGTATATAATTCCCATGTACGGAGTCCACCTTGACACGACATGTTCTATGTTTCTATGCGGTTATTGTTCATGTATACATTTCTTACTATGTTATTATTCATGCCTCACATACTCAGTACATTGTTCGTACTGACGCCCCTTCTTGTGGGCGCTGCGTTTCATGCCACGCGGTACCCCCGGACGAGTAGAAGTCATCATAGAAGATGTTCCGGCAATGTTGGCAAGCTCCACTCAATTTCGAGAGTTCACGAGTCAAGATACACGTGCTATGGTCCATGATTACGCTTAGAGACTTTGCGACGCAGTCGTGAGTCTAGAGTGTCGGCTTAAAAACGAGTTCACGGGTTGAGGTGTTTTTATTTTACGGAGCCTCATATTTACAAGCGTGTTTACTCGAGAAACGACGAAAAGATTTTGAAATTTTTTTTTACTATGTATCTTACTTTACTTTGTCCTATGAATCCAAGAGAACATGTGTGTACTAAGAGTCCGAGGGTTCGCTCGGCTCCGAATATGGGGTCGGGTGCCCATCACACCCTAGTAAAGTCGGGGTGTGACAACTATAACTCTACTCTCCACTTTATCATTCACTTTACCTATTTTAACCACTTTACCTTGAATTTTGCAGGAATCAACATGAAGTCTCCGAAGACAACCGGAGGGATCATCATCAAGTCTCCGAAGACAACCGGGGCATCATTCGGCTACACAGCCCTCACATGAATCAATATTAAGTCTCCGAAGACAACCGGAGGGATCATCATCAAGTCTCCGAAGACAACCGGGGCATCATTCGGCTACAGCCTCACATGCATAAGCTTCGACGGCTACGCCATGACCTTACTCTCTACTTTATCATTCACTTTACCACCTTTTTAACAATTTTACCTTGAACTTTGCGTGTGAATTATCATCAAGGCTCCGAAGACAGCGGGAGATATCATCGAGTCCCGGAAAACCGGAGGCCGTATCATCATTGAAGTCTTCAAATACAACTGGAGATATTCAGCATAAGCATCGCGCATTCACTCCAATCCCTGAAGACAACCAGAGACGACATTTGGGCCACACCGCCTCATTATAAGCCACACGGCTTCATCCTCATTCTCACACTCATATTTACTATCATGTTACATTCTTTATAATTTTATACTTTCCACTTTATTACTAATTTTGACATGAATTTCGGTCTTTGACGAAAGTACAATCTACGAGAGATATAGCACAACGTGGAACTTTATCTTACGCGATTGAACCGGGGCAAACTTGCTGAAGAGGAATATCAAACTCACAAGCAAGGGTCACGGATCTACTCTTGAATTCAAATCCGCTTGCGCCCACAAACACGTGCTGCGTAGGTTAATTTCTCTTTCATATCCACCACTAAAACTCTACTCAAGCAACTCCTTTCATAGTCTTGTATCCCTTCCTATATCCCAGTCTCACCATAATTCAACACTGGGGCAAAAGCGTAGCGTCAGTATCAACCCGCTTCTTTCGAACTTCATACCGCTTAATTTTCAACAAGACCCGAGACATGTAGGCAATTCGAAACAGGTTCGGCCATAATTCCTTCCGTCCCATAAAATTTGCCACCAATTCTCCTGCCCATATTTTTTTTCAAATTCATCCGAGTTCACATTTATTGGTCGGAACAAAATTGGCTATTTCGTCAACTTCTTCGCCCGGAAACTCCTACATCGTCTCCGGTCGAAGAGGGGCATCTGTTGACACCCAATTTTGTCCCTCCTTTATTTAATCGGGCTTCTAAATTTGTTAACGAGCTAATTACTTTATTTTCACTACTACTTATTTTCACTATTTTTACTATCAATATTACTAGCGCTACATTATTACAAGTTTTATGGTTCGTCATCAGAACATTTTAAGATTTATACTCGTCAAATTAATTATACTTTATCAAGTCTTTACTTTCCACATATTAATTTCACATAATATACATTGTACTAGTTATTAAATTAGAAGCCCAAAAAATAAAAAATGAAGGAGGAAGACTATATTTTTAGCCAAATAACATAGCCCAAACGTATCCTCAACAACTCAGCCCAACAATTAAATCAGCCCAATACCCGTTTTACCCGACCCGGTCCAGCCCACTCTCCTTAACAGACCTAATCCCTTTCCTCCTTCTCTTTCTCAGCCGCCTGCTCTCTCTCTCCACGCACCTCTCCCTTCTTCAATCGCTCTCTCTCTCCCTGCTCAGCTCTTTTGTCCTCTTCCTCCTCTTTCCACTTCGAGGAAGGGTCGTACTCCCATAACAATGGCGGTCCGGCGAGCACCCGAGTTCCGTGCAACGCTCCTTTCCATTTTGACCTTCGCCCTCCGCCCCCCTTTCAAACATGGCAGAGTCACATATGCCGTTTTCGTGCAATATCTTCTTCACGCTCCTCTCTCTGTCGTCTTCCTCAGTTCCACCGCCATTTACAGCAAAGAAACAAACCCCCTTTTTACCATCTCAGACTTTGTTTACCCCATTTCGTGCAAATGTTTCCTTCTCTCCTATCTTCAACGATCACAACACAAATGGCCAAAAACCTTCTGAAAATAAAGTAACGTCGGAGATTCGATTTTCAAAAATGAAAAACGGCTTTAGAAAATACTCGATCTATTTACTTTAAAAAGAGAAAACTAGCATCATTCTATGGCAAATAAATGAATAAGATTGTTTCCTTAATTTCACTTCTTGGTCCACTTTTTATTGGTTTAGAGAGTTTGTTTCACGTTTTGCCTTTAGGAGGCTACTTTACCACTTTTAAAATTTTGATTTCTAACTAAGCCCTTTTATGAAAATCATTATTTTCTACAAGTCCTATTTAAACAACATTGTTATATTTCTATTTACAACTTTAGCAAAATTTACAAAACTATTTTCTTTTCTATAATATTTACACTTAGCCTAATTAATTGTAAGTCCGGTCGGATTAACCATTATTAATGGAACTTAGAGGATGCCTAATACCTTCCCTCTAGGTTAATTGAACCCGTGCCTATAATCTTTTTGGTTTCGTAGACTTTAAAACAAATCGACTTTAGATAATAACTTTAATTACCTTGTGTGCCCTAATTCACCGTAAATAATTAGGTGGCGACTCCTAACTTTAAATTAACCCTGGAATTACCCGGATGTTATAAACTATTTTGACTTAGGTTAAAATAGAGTATGACACCCCCCCTTTAGAAGCATTCGTCCTCGAATGTTAGACATAAGACCTTATAAGAATAACGGGGGAGTCCCTGTTTATGATTAGCAGACATAAGTCGTTTTCTCAATCAATGTAACAAACTTAGGGATTTAGATTACGGGTGCAAGGAATAGGTGAGGATATTTTCTCTTCATGGCGTCCTCGGCCTCCCAAGTCGTCTCTTCGCGGTTATTATTCCGCCACGGGACTTAACCGAGTGCACACATCCCTAGTGCGCGTCTCCTCTCGGCGATCCCGTAATAGCTACAGGTGCCGCTTTCTTCATGATAAGTCCTCTTGTCACTCGAACATCATCCGCCGGAAATGCCTGCGGAAGGGTCTCCAATACATTAACGGAGCATAGATACATGGAATGTTTGGATGTCGCTTCCGGATCGGATGGTAAATCCGGCTCATAGGCAACGGCCTATCTTCCGAATAATTTGATACCGCCCGATATATCGTGGACCGAGTTTACCCTTTTACCGAACCTCATTACGCCCTTCATAGGCGATACTTTTAGAAATACCGATCACCAATTTCAAACTTTAACGGTCGACGTCGCTTATCAAAGATAAGATTTCGGTCACTGCGGGCCGCTATTAACCGGTTCTCGGATCGCCTTCACCTTATCAATCGCCCGTTGGACAATATCCGGGACCGATTAATTTAGTTTCACCCACATCGAACCAACCAATCGGAGATACGCTTTCTGCCATATAAGGCTTCGTACGGCGCATCCGGATATCCGGAATGATAACTATTATTATAAGCAAATTCAATAAGCGGCAAATGATCATCAGTACCCCCGAAATCAATAACACGGGCCCGCGAAAGATATCTTCTAGCGTCACGAATGGTGCGCTCGGCACGTCCGTCGCCTCCGAGGGTGAAATGCGGTGCTAAGACTCACGAGTCCCCAATGCCTCCCCGGAATGATCTCCGGAAGTTAGTCGTGAATTGTGCACCTCGGTCGGTAATAATAGATACGGGAACTCCGTGAAGCCTTACTATTTCTTTGATATATAATCTAGCATAATCCTCAGCCGAATATGTAGTCCTGACGGGCAGAAAATGAGCCGATTTCGTCAATCTGTCAACAATAACCCAAATGGAATCATACCTGCGTGGAGTGCGCGGTAACCCTGTGACGAAATCCATGTTAATCATTTCCCACTTCCAGGCTGGAATTTGCATCTCCTGTAATAACCCGCCGGGCTTTTGATGCTCAATTTTAACTTGCTGGCAATTTGGGCACTGGCCGACGAATTCAGAATGTCTCTTTTCATCTTAGTCCACCAATACAAACATTTAAGATCATGATACATTTTAGTGGAACCAGGATGAATAGAATACCGAGCATTATGGGCTTCACCCAAAATCTGCCGTCGCAGTCCTGCCACATCCGGTACACACACTCTGCCTTCACACAATAGTACTCCGTCCGGAGAGATTTCAAATTGAGTCTTTTCTTTATTAAGAGCCACATCTCTATATTGGACCAGAATAGGATCTTCGAACTGGCGCTGTTTTACTTCTTCCATAATGGATGATTTAGCAATTTCTCGAACGAAA
>NW_026720149.1:0-10378 GCF_029784015.1 Lycium ferocissimum
GGCACATATGAACACAAATAGTCTTTCTTTCTATATAATACATCGACTTCCATTCTAACTTCATACTTCTCATCCAATATCGACGTTTTCATATTTATTCACTAACTTGAGGCCATTCAATACAATTCAAGGACATTTCACATAATCCTACCAAATATGCAAAAATTTCCACCAAACCACAATTCACTTAAAGCTTCAATTCTCAACATAAATATTCATAACATATTTCCATCTTCCAACTTCATCAACAATCATCATAATTGCATCTTACAATTTCATTTCCATGTTAACATGAAACTAGAATAAAATCATATAATTCCTACAACAACCTAACAATGGATTCTTCATTCCAACTTGAACCATTTTCCTTTCATTTACTCCACACAAGAACACAAGAACACAATTAATACATTAAATAAATTCAACACTTCTCCCTTTCATGTAAAGCACCACACACGGCCACAACACACATGCACCACACGGCCATGCACACACACACACATCATAATTCTATGCTTTCCATGCAATTTTAATCGTCATAACACACTCACATCTTCCACAACATAAAAGGATAGAAATCTCACCTTTTTCTTCAAATTTCTACTTTCCGCAAACGGAGTCTTCTTGCTTAACTAACTATACCACGTCGACAAGCACCTTGAACTTGTTAAGAATTCAAGAAGAAAGGAATTCTCACATCAAAGTTGGATGGCTTGAAATTTTTTTTCTTCTTTCCCTTTCTCTCTTCCTTTTGGCCGTAGGCCTTCTTTTCTTTTTCTCTCAATTCTTGTTCTTGAAGTTTCTTGAAAAATGAAGACTTAGCCCCTCCTTAATCTATTTATCCATAATTCTAATAACTTGGGCTTGGGCCTTTTTTATTTCTTTTTCCTATTCATGGCCGGCCACCTTGGCAACTTGGGCCTAAATTTTTCTTATTTTTTTTTTTTTGGCCCAACAATTTGACTACTTTGCGTAATCCATAAAACGAATTTCCAAAATCCCAATTGTTGCCCTTAGCCTTGCTCGATATCCCCGCATCCATACTTCCATAAGCATCATTCACATATTAGAAAGAAATCCAAACATGACCTTATTCCTTATAAGTCAAGGTTATTTCCAAATTTTCAAGTACGCAAAAATGCCGGATGTAACACCTTTCCTAATTTCTTCTAACCCGATTTAGGTATTGCAACATAATTTGTAAGTCAAGGATCCCCGAACAACATCCTTTCTACACATACCTTTTTCTTGACCAATATGGTCGCCAAGAAACAATCATACATATCCATATACATCATCTTACCTACAAACATTCCCAAATGCTTATTTAAACTTATTCGATTTTCGAACCACGTTGCTCTTTCTTCTTTTCCTTATTACAGAGGGGCTTCCTTTCCAAATCCTCAATTTTCTTTTTTGTTCGCACCGTCACTTCTCGCTCATTTACAAACTCGTTCGTTACACTTCCACATCAGGGTTTTATGCATCGTCTGTCGGCCTCTTTCGAAGGTTTTGCTTAATCACATTTCTCATCCTTCCTTTGTTCCAATATCCTTACTCACTTTCTTTTTCGAACCTCGTCATGTTAGATCTCTTACAGCCATAATTCATAACGTAATCAGAGTCAATCCATTCTCTGACCCTTACTTTTCCTTTAGGTTACCCCAAATTTCCATTCATTTCTTATACCTATAATTGTGAAAATTTCATATCCTTCCCAGTCACCCGTCCCTTTCCGGTCTTAGCACGCTTAACTTCGAAACTTTCGTGCGTTCGATGCGTTATTGCTAATATAACCACGTCAATTGCCCCACCGACCTTTGTCACGTAATTTAGGGCAGGTCGGAGTCTTTCTAAATTTTCAAAAAAAAAATTCGTGTGTGGGTCCCACCACCTTTAAAGAAATTTGTTCATATTTCTAACTACACAATCATCGATTCACTCCCGTTCACATACATATCATTCCTTTTCATCCTGGTCTCCTTAATTGCCACTGACAATGAAAACGTTTCATTCACCATTATTTAAAACCATTAAGACATCGGCTTTTCCTTTCTCTTTCAATTTTCAACTTTACGTTACAATCGTGCTTCAAATTCCTTACCCAGCATTCGTCCTTCATACCATTGCTTACACGCGTACGGTGTAACTTCCGACATCATCAGACACTATCTTACGTCGATACCGTTCCCAGGCCCGAAATCAAAAGTTAGTTAAAGAATTCATTTCTGCGGCCGGCTCTATCGCACGATCTAAGATTCAAGAAAGGTAACATCCTAAATGTCCGTAGACTCCTATTTATGATGTGGTGCACAACACGCCGATAAACAAGACTCTACGAGACACGGCTTTGTAGACATTCCGAGGACGGTTCCCGATACCACTTTTGTCACGACCCAGCTCCGTGGGCCGTGACTGGTACCCTACTCAGGCACCCGAACAGACTTACAGATTAAATCATCAAAATACCACACGATCGAATTTAAAAGACATTATTCAGACCGATAATCGGAAACCGACATCATACAAATCTTTGTCTAAGCGGTCGCCGTGTCAAACATCACATCGGAATCAAAGTTGGCGGAATGTACATCGCCGGACACACTCATGCAAACGGATGGGCCATATCGGCCATAGTAGCATACGGGGCCGCTTGGGGACGCAAATCGAAATCATATACGGACAAGCCGAAACCACACACACCAGTGGACCCACGACCTGGCAAACATGACTACGAGCCTCTACAAACGGGAACGGACATACGAACATATGACGGGACGGGGCCCCGCCGTACCCAAACGATGTAGCAAATATACGGAATATCCAAAGCGGAGCATATATACCAAATGTGGGCTCCGGATCGGGGAGCACTCCAAAGTAGCAAAATAGGTGGCCTAAACGGGGGAATCACCCAACCCAGCGCCTGTGCACACGCGGCATGAAACGCGGCCCCCGGAAAGGGGTCGATGCGGAAAAATGCGAGTGTGTAAAGCGAGAAGGTACGGTAATCCAAATCAACGGCCCGAGTCGAAGATACGGAACAAATACGAGTAACGGACCCAAACATGCGGAATGCAAATGTGCGAATGCAAACAAAAATCGTGCATAAGGCTCGGGAACGTGGTCACCCCCAACGGCGGTGCCTGACACATCATACTCCGAAGTTTTCAAATCTCCGTCGAGCTCGAACGGATCATAATGTCACACACATCACATCATCAAACATAACGAAGCCATATCACATCATAACACCATAGACGGTAACCGGCCCATGGCGAGGTCTCGGAAACCGTAACACATCATCGCCGAATATGTCATAGGGCGCACGATCACAAACCGGCCCGGAGTGCCGCGAACGAAATCATAATAATCGGCACGAACAGAGTAGTGCAGAAATCTTATGCATATTAAAAGTAAGTTCCAAGGCTTGACACATAGTTTCATTTACATATACAGTAGCCTCAGAAGGCTCAAAACGAATATCGGGTAAATCGGAATTTGTATACGAAAGTTGCAGACTTTTAAATTATCAATTTTTCTCAAAAACACAACGTAGATCATTTTCGAAAAATTTGGCATCATTCTTAGTGACGAGCGTTCGAATAACATAATCAGACATTTCAAGCGGACCATAGAGTCATAGGCAAACATTTCTTTTCGTATCATACAGAAAGGAGTCAGACAAACCAAATAAGGAAGCCTCGGGACTTGCGAGCCCACCTCGGGTCACGTCGAGGGCGAACATAATTTACAAACATTAGGCTCCATAAAGTTATCCGTGAAGGTTTCGGAGCCATTTGGATGCATTCACGAGAAGATACAAGGTTTATGCGTTCTTATATCCAAAGGTAAGTACTTTGATTCAATAGCACTGAATGAATAGTAGCCAAAATCAAATTCGGATTTCTAGGAGCAGAATTAGTCCCGAGGTTCCGTTTTCGGCCTAGTAGGTCTAGGACATGCCATATGAAGAATAAGTAAGCTCTACATACCTTACGGACGTCTCACGCTCGCTTAATCTCCAATCCCGTTTCGTCAAAAATCTGCAAATGGTCATCTTTACCAGTTACTATTCATGAGAGTTAACGTTTCAATCTTGGTTTTATACTTGTCTACCGAAACTTGGCCAGCACCTCCCCTATAAATGTGACACCCCGAGACTTAGCTCGGCTACTATACCAACAACAACAACCCAACAACAATATCCATAACATTAACAATCACAACATAACACGACTAGTCAACTTTCCAACATAAGGCAATAGTTCCATTCCGATTTCATACTTATCATCCAATATCAACGTTTTCATACTTATCTACTAATTCAAAACCATTCAAATACAATTCGAACACATTTCTCATTATTCCGCAAAGCATGCAAAATTTCCATCCAACTCTAAACCATGCCAAACTTCTACAAACGCAACCAAGCGCAAAATTATATTGTCTTCCTCCAAGTTCATTAACCACAACATTAGTTCACGTTTAGAACCTCACTTACATACTTATATAAAAATCATGCAAAAATCACATAATTTCCCATAATGACATACATGCCATTTCAATGCTAGTTCGAATCGTTTAAGACTTCATTTACGTCACAATTATCACAACGACCCTACTAACAAGCCAAATAGAATTTAATTCAATTTCATTTCATACCAAACACCACACGGCCACTATGCAATTCTTCAACTTCATCCAAATTTCCGTTTCCAATACAATTTCCATAATATCCACAACTAGAATACTACAAAAAAATCCAACACACCATGCCTACATAACCATGCATACACACGGCTACATGCGTACACACACCAATCACAATTCCATGATTTCCATGCAATTCCATTCATTATAACGCCCCACAACATAAACCAAACTTCACAACATAAGAGAAGTGAATTGATTCTTACCTTTTTCCAAAGAGTCTCCCCTTGCCAACTTAAGCTCTTCCTTGCCAAACTAATTGCACCAAGTTGTAGAGGATCTTGAACTTAGTATGAAAACCACAAGAGAACAATTTTTGGAAGCAAGATTGAAGGCTTTAGAATTTTTTTTTTCTTTTTCTCCATTCGGCCGAGAGGCCTATCTCTTTCTCCTCTTGATTTTTCTTTTGGTTTCTTGAAAATTCCAAAGGATGAACATGTATATATACATGTCATCCTCTCTACTTAATGGTCACATGATTTACATGTGACATGGAGCTAGGCCAAACAAGGTTGGCCGGCCACCCACACCTCTTGGGCCTCAATTTTTCTCTTATTTTTTCCTAGCCCAATTCATCACGAATCTTATTTTTAAAATCCCGGAACTCATTTTCAAAATTCCAATTTTGCCCTTGGCCTTCCTCGTATTTCCACACCACTATTTTTCATGAACAACACACACATCTCTTGATCCCAATCAACATAGGGCCTTATCCTTTGCAAACCAAGGTTATTTACGAATTTTTCCAACTACGCAAAAATGCCGGATATAACATCCTCCCCTTTAGAACATTCGTCCTCGAATGTTAAATTAACCTTATAGGTACCGAAAAGAAAACTCCTCGGGGGGGGGGGGTTCTCTTGCCAACCACGTACTCGTATTTAATCGGAGCGCTTGTGAGGGCATTTCTTTTCAACTCCTTCCATCATTCTGCGATATTACCGCATTAGGGTTGTTCGAAATCTTTATTAGTCCAGCGGGTTGCATAATCTTAAATAGGACATATGACGAACAGAATCTTTATCAGAACCAGAAGATCAGACGGATGTCGGACAAAGCCAGATCCAGAATCGGAGGTACAAAAGTACGACAAACAGAAGCATAATCCAACGTTATCTTAAGCGATTCGTAATCAGAACCGTACGCACAGGAGCATATCGGACAAACCCATCATCGAGTCGGACGTGCGAACTTTATCGGATAGATCCGTAGTCGAGTCGGACGTATGAAGTAATGCCGGACGGATCCGTGATCGGGTCGGACGTACGGAAATATATCGGACAAATTTGCCGTCGGATCGGACGTACAAAAGTATATCGGATAAAACGTATTCAGATTCGGACGTACAGAAGCACAACAGACAAATTCATACTCCGACGTCATATCAAACAGGTTCATAATCAAAGCCAAACGTACCAAAGTATATCGAACAGACCGTAATCAGAATCACACATACGAAAGTATATCGGACGACGTATTTGCAACCGTAATCGGACGTACGGAGCTACGTCGGACGGATTCGTAATCGAGTTAGACGTACGTAGGTACATCGGATAGGCGTAATCAAATTCGGAGATACAGACGCATAATAGACAGAGTCTCATCGAAATCGGAGATGTAGAAGTATGGCACACAAAATCTCGATCAAAGTCAGACCACCTTTCACTAATGCTTCGGGGTTTACGGAAGTTCCCTTGCTAACGTTTCCTTACTCACTCGAATTTTTGTGCCCCGAATTATTTCATCAAAACATTCAATAGGCTACAGCAATTGAGTTTATATCCTTACCATCGTTGTCTTATCGCAAATAGGTCATTACCACATATCCATTCGCAATGTTTTCGAATTCTCATTCGAACCCTTTCCTAATTTCTTCTAACCCGATTTAGGTATTGCAACATAATTTGTAAGTCAAGGATCCCCGAACAACATCCTTTCTACACATACCTTTTTCTTGACCAATATGGTCGCCAAGAAACAATCATACATATCCATATACATCATCTTACCTACAAACATTCCCAAATGCTTATTTAAACTTATTCTGATTTCGGAACCACGTTGCTCTTTCTTCTTTTCCTTATTACAGAGGGGCTTTCTTTCCAAATCCTCAATTTTCTTTTTTGTTCGCACCGTCACTTCTCGCTCATTTACAAACTCGTTCGTTACACTTCCACATCAGGGGTTTTATGCATCGTCTGTCGGCCTCTTTCGAAGGTTTTGCTTAATCACATTTCTCATCCTTCCTTTGTTCCAATATCCTTACTCACTTTCTTTTTCGAACCTCGTCATGTTAGATCTCTTCAGCCATAATTCATAACGTAATCAGAGTCAATCCATTCTCTGACCCTTACTTTTCCTTTAGGTTACCCCAAATTTCCATTCATTTCTTATACCTATAATTGTGAAAATTTCATATCCTTCCCAGGGGGTCACCCATCCCAGAATTGCTCTGGTCTTAGCACGCTTAACTTCGAAACTTTCGTGCTTTCTGATGCGTTATTGCTAATATAACCACGTCAATTGCCCCACACGACCTTTGTCACGTAATTTAGGGCAGGTCGGAGTCTTTCTAAATTTTCAAAAAAAAATTTCGTAGCGGGTCCCACCCTGCTTTAAAGAGAACAATTTTTGGAAGCAAGATTGAAGGCTTTAGAATTTTTTTTTTCTTTTTCTCCATTCGGCCGAGAGGCCTATCTCTTTCTCCTCTTGATTTTTCTTTTGGTTTCTTGAAAATTCCAAAGGATGAACATGTATATATACATGTCATCCTCTCTACTTAATGGTCACATGATTTACATGTGACATGGGCTTGGGCCAAACAAGGTTGGCCCGGCCACCCACACCTCTTGGGCCTCAATTTTTCTCTTATTTTTCCTAGCCCAATTCATCACGAATCTTATTTTAAAATCCCGGAACTCATTTTCAAAATTCCAATTTTTGCCCTTGGCCTTCCTCCGTATTTCCACACCACTATTTTTCATGAACAACACACACATCTCTTGATCCCAATCAACATAGGGCCTTATCCTTTGCAAACCAAGGTTATTTCCGAATTTTTCCAACTACGCAAAAATGCCGGATATAACATTGATTTGACTATCATCTTGGCTTTAATGTGAGAGTTCGTTTTGATCATTCCATCGAGTCTGTAATGATGTTTTATGTGCATGGTTTCTCACTACTCCGCTCGTGCGTCGTTATTACTTCTTTCACCGCGTCCGGGCCGGGGTGTATTCGTGCAATTCCCGCATTGTTCACCGCGTTCCTCACTAGAGGGCCGGGGCACGTTATATATATATATATATATGATATGATGGTATGATGATATGGGAGAGGCGGCCAGGATGGCATATGATGACTCCATTCACCGCGTCCCTCACTAGAGGGCCGGGGCACATTATATGTACATGCATATGATGATTTTATTTACCGCGTCCCTCGCTAGAGGGCCGGGGCATGTTATATGTACACGCTATACATGCATATGTATATGATGACATTTTACATACTATGTACACATTGTACACACTTGTACATGATTCATGTTTCAAAGGCAAGTTTTATGATTTTCTGGTTACTGTACTACTTTTCTATCCTCCTTATTTCAGTACGATCCTGTTTATGGTATCCCCTGCTTTACATGCTCAGTACATATTCCGTACTGACCCCCTTTCTTCGGGGGCTGCGTTTCATGCCCGCAGGTACAGACGATTATTTCGGTGATCCGCCGGCCTAGGATTCCCATCAGCTGTCTTGGAGTGCTCCTTTGTTCGGGGCCTATATTTTGGTACATATTCTTCCGTTGTATATGCATATGCTTATTCAGGGGTACGGCGGGGCCCTGTCCCGTCATATATTTCCGTTGTTCTGTTTAGAGGTCCGCGGGACATATATGTGAGTTATGTATAGTTCTGTTCAGATGTGTTTGTGTGATTTGTGTTATGGGCGATCCCATTCGCCGTGGCAGCCTCGTCGGCTTGCGATTGTATATGTTTGAGATGTCGTGTACATTATGATAGCCTCGCCGGCTTCTGTGCGACACATTTGCTATATACGACAGTTTTGATATGACGTTTGATATTTGTAGATGCAAAGGTTATTTGTATGCCAATTTGGATTATGGGTGCCCAGCTCGGGCACTAGTCACGGCCCACGGGGTTGGGTCGTGACATAAACCCACTATTTTGAGGTCCCTAAGTAACGTGGAAGTGTCGTTGGAGCGATCAACCCGCTAGTTTTCATCTTTGGAAACCCTAGCCCCTTGTGGAATTGCAGAGAAAAGGTAAGAATTGATTATGTTTTAGGTGTTGTAGAGGTTGTATGTATGTTGTAGTATGTTAAAATGGAAGAAATTCATGAAATAAAGTATGTTGAAGTTGAGGCCATATGTAGGAGGCTTAGCCGTGTAAGTGTGTGTGTGTTGTGTTGTGTTGTATTGAAGTGATGAATTGAAGTCTAGTTATCATGTTATGATCATTTTAGGGTGAAGAATGAATGAGAATTATCCATATGTATATGTGTTGTGTGTTGGCCGAAAATGATCATGGAATATGACAAAGAACGCATTAATATCGCTTAACGTTTTAGTCGTCGTCGTTATGAATTCTATGTTGGAAATGAATGTTTAATGACTCAAATTGATGTTGTAATGGTTGCGGACTGATTTGGAGGTTATTGTACCTTTAATGTAATTTGTATGTTGATGAGAATAGCATTGTAGAATGTGAATTGTGGATGCAAATTATGACTTGAAGATGAGGAATGTGTTAAAGTGAGGTTCTCGATTTTGGGGGCTGTTTTTGGGCAAAATTGGAGCTTTGTTGGATTGTTGGAAATATTGTACGAATTGTTTAAAATGTTGTTAAATGTTGTTGGTATGCATTTGGATTAGTATATGAATGTATAAGCGTTGATGTTGGCTTGAACGTGAGTCGTTGAATCGAATATATTGAATGTTGTTGAATGATATGAAAGAGAGCTATTAATATTATATTGTCTTCCGGATTGGTTTTTGATGTTGCTAGGTTGGTTGTTGTTGTTGTTGTTGTTGTTGATTGATTTGGCCGAGTTAAATTCTCGGGGTGGCCTATTTATAGGGAAATCTTTGCCCAAATTCTGTAGAATTATGGCGAAATTGAAATTAAATGCCCAAAATGCCTATAGCTAATGTTGGCATATTATGACTTGTTTGTAGACCTTGGAGAGCCCGAGGCGTAGATTGGCTTTAGCTTGAGTTTGTATTAGCGTTGAGTGCGTACGAGGTATGTAAAGCAACCTTCTTTCTTTGGCATGCCTTAGTTAAAAAAATAGGCTATGATACGAACTTCGAGGAAACTCTATTCTCGCAATCCGAGCATGTCTATGATACGCATTTGTTTCTTGGTATTCATATGTTTGATATGATTAAATATTGATCCTTATGTCCTTAGAAGTATTGATTTACCAAAGTTATATGAAAGTTCAATTTTTTCAACAAAAAAAAAAAGGTTTTTATTCTTAAACGATTCTAAAACTACAAACGCTCATAACTTTCACGTAAAGCTGGATTACCTTGAGATTTTCGTAGAAGGTTGTATGATGTTAGACGAGTATGTTTTCCATAGGCGGGCCAATCTGGCCTATGCTCGTCCGTCATGAGTCCAACGACTTTCCTTTATGTAATTTC
>NW_026720150.1:0-10509 GCF_029784015.1 Lycium ferocissimum
GGCGCCCCCGGAGGAACATTTTCTAAGTAAATCATGAAATAAAGGGGTGATCTATCATCCGAGTGCCCTGTACATGCCATATGTGCTAACTAAAAAAAACTGCGTAAATATATGTAAATAAGCGCCGCCCGTATAGGTACGGTGTAATGAGCCCGCGTCCGGGCCTCCGCGTCGGGGTATAATGCGCTTGCTAGGTGGTGTGTCTGCCCGGCCGCCCGTTGGACGGCACGATGTCATAAAAAATATCACATGTAAATGTAAAGCATGCATGAGAGCCCAAGTGAAAGCTACAACTTTATCGGAGTGACGTAAGGTCGGTAACCTCCGATCACATTATGGATAATCAGGATCGCCCTGCTTCGCCTTGAAGGAACAATTATAAGGCGAGACTATCAATGAAAAATAGCATTAAGAGAAAACATAGAATACAATTATAAATCTCATAAGGCATCAATTCATATACTTGGGGAATTTAGAAAATAAGTTCATAATCAAGGAATAGCATTAAAGGTTAAGATCTAGTTTGATACTTTTATGCTCATACTGAATCCTTAACTTGAGGCTCTTAGTCATGGAATCATTCTTATCATATTCGTCTTAAACATATTCTTTTCCTTATTATCGCCGTTACTATCATTAAAGAAATATTCTCATTAAATGGTTACAACATTCTTCGCTTGATAAATGGAACAATGAAGAAAATCTGGGACCAATGGGCCCGCCTCGGCTCTAATGAGGCGGCGTACACAATTTACACATAATACGTGTCATGACGTTACTTATGAAGGTCTTAGGGTAATCGGGTCCTATTCATGCGAGTTCTAGGCATTTAGGCCATTCTTTCGCTATTAATGATCCTTTGGTTCAATTCTTTCCGAGGAATAGTAAAAAATTTTAAAGGTGAATTTCTAGAATTAGAGAGGTCCCGAGTGCGTAACCAAGTCTAGTACTCCTAGGGCATGCCAAGAAAGAAAGGAAAAACCTTACATACCTTTTTTCCGCTTCGTTCACGTCTCCCTCCGAATCTCCGTTCCAATTTCGCCTAAAATCTACAATTTGGTCACATTTACCAAATGTCAACTTAAGCGTTTAGAAGTTGAATTTCAAAGTAACCATTTGTCTGCCGGATTTCGTAAGACTTCCCCCGGGAATACTCCCATTCCACCAAGTTCAACTTGGCCAATTTCAATCAACAACAATCCGGGAATTCAACCCGCCAAACTAACAACACAATATCAATAACCATACAAACAATTTCCATATTCAATCCAAGTTACATTATAACAACCCAATCGATATACTACTTCCTTCAAAGCCTTCCAACTCCAATAAAACGATAACAACATCATAATTTATATTCCAACAACACCATACTAATAACATTATATTCTATACATGCAAGAACATCATATTCAATTTACACACACTCCAAAACAAGCCTCCAATTACTAAAACTTCACCAAGCTCATTGAGCTTCTATTAACAATATAGAATCCACATAACAACAACCAATATACTAAATAAAATTTACTCATTTTCTTCCACACCACATCACAACCACACGGCTACACTACCATGCATAGCCACGGCAACACACACACACACACAACTCACGGCCACCACCCCTTTTCCATAGTCTTTATGAATTTCATTCCTTTTATATACTACAACATGCACAACATCCATGGCATATGAAAGGGAATGGATTCTTACCTTTTTTTTCTTCAATTCTTCACTTGGTTGGAAATCCCAACTTGCATGAACATGTGTTTTTCTTGCTCTAGTGAACACCCCACCTTGCTAAGGACTCTTTAATTAGTTGTTTGGCTAGGAAAGAATAATTTTTGATGGAAAATCTTCCAAGGTTTTGGTAAAACTTGTGGTGGCCGAATGGCCTCTTGATTTTCTCCTTCTTTTCTTGTTCTTCTTTTCTTGAGTTTTCTAGAAAATTTTGGATAATAAGATGACTTAGTCATCTTTAAATGGTGCAAATTAAATCCCCATGGGCTAAGCCCATGGGCATGGCAGGTTGGCCTTCTCCTCTTTGAAGAAAAATTCCAAGCCCAATGTTATTATTTTTCATGACAAATTGTAATTCATCAAATTATTTCCCAAGTTCCAAATTTACCCTTCGCCTTCCTTTATATTTCCGTGAGGCGTATTGCGAATTTCTCTTTTATGCCCTTAACCTTTCTTGATAATTCTGCTTCTAAATTCTTCATAAGCCTTTCATATGCTTAACAAATGGAAATATGGCCTTGCTTGATGTCCTCCCGCGATTGTCTTGAATTATCCAATTGCACAAAAATGCGGGATATAACAATGGTAATATGAGATAGGAGTATGACTTAGGCTTTGAATGTAAGCGCAACTATGACTTAGGCTTTGAATGTAAGTGCAACTCGATGTGAATGCGACAGACTTGAGTCATATAACAAGAATATGATCCTAACATAGGTGTTCATAAATCTCTAGCATAGGAATGACATAAATACGTCGAATCTGAGTAGAATACTCCCGAGATAAGTACCATAGGGTACATGAAAAGATATCTATTTGAATATAGGAATGCACTGTCACACCCCGATTTTACTAAGGTGTGATGGGCACCCGACCCCATATTCGGAGCCGAGCGAACCCTCGGACTCTTATTACACACATATTCTCTTTGGATTCTTAAATCAAGTGAAAGTAAAATACATAGTGAGATTTTCAAAATCTTTCCGTCGTTTCTCAAATTAAACACAGTCTGTAAACATAAGGGCTCTGTAACGTAATGTATAATAAAAACACATCAACTAGTGGAACCCTTTTTAAAGCTGATGCTCTAGACCCATGACTCTGTCTGCAAAGTCTCTAACTCGAACATGACATCATAGCATAGGACTCTTGACCAAGAATCTCTCCCGAGCAAATGGAGATGCCAACTCCGCCGGAACATCTTCTATAATGGCTTCTGATCATCTGGGTGTACCTGCGCGGCATGAAACGCAGCCCCCGAAGAAGAGGGGTCAGTACGAGCATTGTACTGAGTATGTAAGGCATGAATAGTAACATAATAGGAGATATAGCTATGAGTAGCAACATAGTAAAAACCCGTACTCGTGAGTAATAATGTAATGAACCGTAGAACATATCATGTCTTTGTAAAAATAGTCCGTATATCCGAGTGCCCCTTAACGCGGAGTCATGCATGCTTATACCGTTACTTTTATATACATACATAACTGTCGAATCACATAGCATCATTAGCCCGCGTCCGGACAACATGAACCGATATGGGATTTGCCCAACCAATGTGGGATTTGCCTAAACCAATGCGGGATTTGCCTAAGGCAAGCCTTACGCTTACCCCCCACTCTGGGACTCAGCGTTCTTACTGAGGTTTGCCCCACCATTGGGTTTGCCCCACCATTGGGTTTGCCCTACCACCGGCTCTAATATCATCTGATCAGGTGGGTAGCGTCTATAGCGCTCTGCCTTTTTTTCATATCTAGCATCATCATTATCATCATAAAATCATAGTCGTTGCTTTAATCATAAAAACTTTCAAAAATCGTAAAACTTGATTTTGAGAAAAATGAATATTTTGGGAGGCATTTATAAACTTTTAAGAAGGAAATTATACCTTGGAACCATTACTTCTAACTTTTGGAAATGTGAACGTTATGGAAGCATTTTTAAAATCTTACATACGAATCATGCCATAGAAAGAAAAGGGACGAGCCTTAACATACCTGCGCCGCGCCTTACTAGCTACGGTTATTTGTCCAAACTTGTCAATCTACATACAAAAGAATTCACACAATCATTTAATCCATTGTTATTCACCTGTCTCAACTTTTCAAATAAATTCACTTATATTACGCCAAATTTTATAAAGATCTCCGAAAATACACCGTCCCGAGAATATGGCTCGGCCCAAACCAACATCAACAAACCCGAGAATTCAACCCGGCCAATCCAACAACATTACTAGCGCTATCCCAAAGAACACTTCTATATTCAATTCAATTCAATTCAATGCAATTCACATAATCTTCTAACAACTCAATTAACATATTACTTTACCCGAAACCTTCTAATTCACAACAACTATACATTTCATCATCATTCATGTATACTAACTTCAACAACAACCTTCCCCCTTCATCACATAATTCATAACGACGACAACTAGAATATCCATAATATCAATTTGCATTAACAACATTTTCCATGCAATGTAAGAATTCAAGCCAATATCACATTAACTATTCTAATATTCCGATAACGACTACAACTTCATTTTAAGCCATCAAACCTTCATTTTTCATCATGGATTCCGCAACTCAACAACTAAGATATTAACCGAATTAATTCACCATAACTTGTCAACCTTCCATCATTTTAAACAACAACTACCAACAAGTTCTCATGAATTTTTCATCTATTTCTATATATTATGACAACAACCAATACTAAGAACAATTAATTCATTGTCTTCCACAACATGCAACAACCATACGGCCACAACATGCATACACACGGCCAACACACAACATCCATATTCTCATGAATTTCATCCCTTTTTCCATATTTATAATTGAGTCCCTCAAAATAAAAGTATAGCCACATGATCCCTTCTCCACTTTTCTAGAATTTTCTTAAAATTAAACAAAGATGACCAAGTTCTCTTCTTGTGTAAGCTTGGTCCATGTATTCTTCACATGGCCATAAAAAGTGGGCCCACATGTCCACACACCCACACACTAGCACGGCCAAATGGCCCCTTAATAAATTTTCTTAAACACTCTAGTCCTTCAAGAACTTTCTTGAACACCCTGTGAAATTCCCATTTTGCCCCTCGACTTTTCTCAATATTACCATTTTGTCCCTAGCCTTCCACATTATTTCCATTGGTCATTTCCGCAAATTTCTCTTTTGCCCTTAACCTTTCACAATATTTTCATACTAATAATAGTCATAAATAATATTTATAACAACTCGTCCATTAAAATAATTTTTGAAAATGGTCTCACCCTTAACTTTCCACGACGACCCCGAAATTTCCAAACGTACAATATACGGGCTATAACATCCTCCCCCCCTTTAGAACATTCATCCTCGAATGTTCAACTGACCTTATGGAGCCTTGTAGCGATGCGGGAGGGGGTTTCTTTTATCGTTGCCCTTTTTCTTCATGCTCATTCCATATCTTTTATCCTACTTTCCTCATTATCAAGCCTCTAAATCCTTACACGAATCCTCATTCCGTGTTATGGGTTTCCTTTCTGGTACTTGAAAATATGGTGATCCCCTTGCCTAAAATAGGGTCTCCCCCCCCCCGGGGGGCTCCTCATATGCCAAACGGTCAGCTCTTCCTTTCAACTCCGTGCACAACATAGCAAAATTTCTTACCATAAGTCTTCCTTTCATTTTCCATTGATACTATCACTCTTGTCAGCATCCCCATATCTTTCCAAGCGTTATGGGTCCTTTCGTACATCTAGTTTGCTTACCTACTTGTAATTTTTCTTAACCGTGCACCTACGTTGCAACGGCGTATCCGTACTTTTGAGCATCTCGCCACTCTTGTTCTTAGCACAAAATCCTTACGATTGGTACCCTCTCCTTTCTTGTTGTTTGCAGCACCGACTTGAAGTCCACAAAATATTCCTTCTAGTGTACAAATCTGTCCTATCCTTAAAGCATCCTTTAAGAGAGTTCCTCCACACCCGAGGCAACCGTGTTAGTGTAACTACCCATTTATTCCCTTATATACCTTTCAAAAATCGGGATCTTCTAACATCATCACAAGACCTAATCGTCCTTTTCTCTTACTTCACGTTCCTTGTTATGGTCGCTATTCTATTAGCTCCACTTATTTAAATCGGTTTTTAATCCTCACACACTTTTCCTTCGTTTCATATTACTACACTTTATTCTTTTTACGCACCCATGCTTGCAACTTCATCCCAAATAATCCTGTGTCTTTCCAGTTATTCCTTTTCTGGAGGTCTTGCCCAGTCATGTTTCCTTATCTTTCACTTCTTTCGGATATTTGATCTCTTTATTTCCCACCTACTCACTCATTTTCTTCTTCTAATATCATAGCATTAAGACTTTTCTACTCTTAACCTATAGCGAAGATGGCGGCTTATCTTATAGTACCTAGACCTGTACCATTTGTTTCCTTACCACCGCTCAGATTTCAGTACCCCTTACTCGGTTGAGGCCTTCTTTATCGTAGCATAGGTTGTTGGGGCACACGTGTCCACTGACATCATCACAAATGAGCTATCATACGCATTCATATACATATATTCATATAATCATTATCAACTATCCCACAAAATACTTCCAAACTTTATTCAAGCCTATCCTAATTCTATAACTATGGCGTACTCTCTGTCCCTTCTTTAGTCTAGCCTGTCGCGTGCCAGGTGGCTTCTTTTTTTCTCCAACCATCTCGTATATTCTGATCTCACTTAGGCTATCCCAACTTCTCATTTGCCCCCTTAAATTCCAACTTTGCAAGATTTCCCAGCTACTTCCCAGGGGGTCACCCATCCTGAAATTGTTCCCACCTGAGCACGCTTAACCTAGAAACTTTGGTGGATTTTAGGGCCTTAACGCTTCTGTAATCGCGTCCACCTCCGCGTATGACCTTTACTACACGAGTTGGGGTTAGTCGAGGCCCTACAAATTCCAGGACACCCTCGTAACGCGTCTTTTCTTCCACAATTACCATTTTACCCTTTTCGGCCCTTAGTGTCCACCTTTCACTTCCGTACGTAACTACCTTTCATCCTAGGTTCCCAGATTCCTGATGGTAACAGATACACCTTCCTTGCCACTACTTCATAAGTACCCAGATATCAGTCCGTTCAAATTCCTACTCACTGCTTTCACCTAATATCCTGTAGCAAATTAAATTGTCAACTTTCCGAATCCTTCACCAAACTTTGTTCCTCTCATGCCATTCCCTTGTACACAGCAAATATCAATAATGCTTTATAGAGCATATATATGTATATATACCATATCCCAGCCACCCAGAACTTCCAACTTCGATATGTAACAATTATGTCGATGCCCCGCGACTTTCCATGTCGCCACTTACCTTTTCCGTCGGGGACATGTAAGGCTTACGTAAGAGATTTCATTTCCTATAGCTTGGCTCTATCGCACAATCTAGGACGGAAAGAAGGTCAACAATCCCTAGATGCCACAGCCCTCCTCGTTTATAAATATGGCGGGCTTCACACTCATAAATGTGACTCTACCGGACACGACTTTGCGTACAACCCTTAGACCGACCTCGCTCGATACCACTTTGTCACACCCCGATTTTACTAAGGTGTGATGGGCACCCCGACCCCATATTCGGCCGAGCGAACCCTCGGACTCTTATTACACACATATTCTCTTTGATTCTTAAATCAAGTGAAAGTAAAATACATAGTGAGATTTTCAAAATCTTTCCGTCGTTTCTCAAATTAAACACGACAGTAACATAAGGGCTGCGTAACGTAATGTATAATAAAAACACATCAACTAGTGGAACCCTTTTAAAGCCGATGCTCTAGACCCATGACTCGTCTCGCAGTCTCTAACTCGAACATGACATCATAGCATAGGACTCTCTTGACCCGAACTCTCTCGAGCAAATGGAGATGCCAACTCCGCCGGAACATCTTCTATAATGGCTTCGATCATCCGGCGTACCAACGCGGCATGAAACGCACTCTGGTTATTAGACAGGCCGGTCACAGCATCGTACCGAGTATGTAAGGCATGAATAGTAACATAATAGGAGATATAGCTATGATAGCAACATAGTAAAAAGTACTCGTGAGTAATAACGAATGGAACCGTAGAACATATCATGTCTTGTAAAAATAGTCCGTATATCCGAGTGCCCTTAAGGCGGAGTCATGCATGCTTATCGTTACTTTTATATACATACATAACCTGTCTGAATCACATAGCATCATTAGCCCGCGTCCGGGACAACATGAACCGATATGGGATTTCCCTGAACCAATGTGGGATTTGCCTAAACCAATGCGGGATTTGCCTAAGGCAAGCCTTACGCTTACCCCCCACTCGGGGACTCGCCGTTTGCCGAGGTTTGCCCCACCATTGGGTTTGCCCCACCATTGTTTGCCCCACCACCGCTCTAATATCATCCGATCAATGGGTAGCGTCTATAGCGCTCTGCCTTTTTTTCATATCTAGCATCATCATTGTCATCATAAAATCATAGTCGTTGCTTTAATCATAAAAACTTTCAAAAATCGTAAAACTTGGATTTTGGAGAAAAATGAATATTTTGGGAGGCATTTATAAACTTTTAAGAAGGAAATTATACCTTGGAACCATTACTTCTAACTTTTGGAAATGTGAACGTTATGGAAGCATTTTTAAAATCTTACATACGAATCATGCCATAGAAAGAAAAGGGACGAGCCTTAACATACCGCGCCGCGCCTTACTAGCTACGTTATTTGTCCAAACTTGTCAATCTACATACAAAAGAATTCACAATCATTTAATCCATTGTTATTCACTTGTCTCAACTTTTCAAATAAATTCACTTATATTCTCCGAAATTTCGGCAGCATCTCCCCGAAAATACACCGTCCCGAGAATATGGCTCCTACCAAACCAACATCAACAAACCCGAGAATTCAACCCGGCCAATCCAACAACATTACTAGCAGCTTATCCCAAAAGAACACTTCTATATTCAATTCAATTCAATTCAATGCAATTCACATAATCTTCTAACAACTCAATTAACATATTACTTTACCCGAAACCTTCTAATTCATAACAACTATACATTTCATCATCATTCATGTATACTAACTTCAACAACAACCTTCCCCTTCATCACATAATTCATAACGACGACAACTAGAATATCCAATAATATCAATTTGCATTAACAACATTTTCCATGCAATGTAAGAATTCAAGCCAATATCACATTAACTATTCTAATATTCCGATAATGACTACAACTTCATTTTAAGCCATCAAACCTTCATTTTTCATCATGGATTCCGCAACTCAACAACTAAGATATTAACTGGAATTAATTCACCATAACTTGTCAACCTTCCATCATTTTCGGCCACAACAACTACCAACAAGTTCTCATGAATTTTTCATCTATTTCTATATATTACGACAACAACCAATACTAAGAACAATTAATTCATTGTCTTCCACAACATGCAACAACCATACGGCCACAACATGCATACACACGGCCAACACAAACATCCATATTCTCATGAATTTCATCCCTTTTTCCATATTTATAATCGAGTCCCTCAAAATAAAAGTATAGCCACATGATCCCTTCTCCACTTTTCTAGAATTTTCTTAAAATTAAACAAAGATGACCAAGTTCTCTTCTTGTGTAAGCTTGTCCATGTATCCTTCACATGGCCATAAAAAGAGTGGGGCCCACATGTCCACACACCCACACACTAGCACGGCCAAATGGCCCTTAAATAAATTTTCTTAAACACTCTAGTCCTTCAAGAACTTTCTTGAACACCCTGTGAAATTCCCATTTTGCCCCTCGACTTTTCTCAACATTACCATTTTGTCCCTAGCCTTCCACATTATTTCCATTGGTCATTCTGCAAATTTCTCTTTTTGCCCTTAACCTTTCACAATATTTTCATACTAATAATAGTCATAAATAATATTTATAACAACTCGTCCATTAAAATAATTTTTGAAAATGGTCTCACCCTTAACTTTCCACGACGACCCCGAAATTTCCAAACGGACAATATACGGGCTATAACATGCACCTTACTTCTGATTATCTTGCTAGCTGTTAATCATGATTATAAATACCTTATCTCATCTTGCTCATTCTCGTGAGCTAATTATAGAGGACTCGAGAGAAAAGGAATTATTAGTACTATTTATATAAGATACTTGCTTTGGAGAACAGACATGACATGGTGCATTGTACATGGATGACGTAACGTGGAACATGCGTACATGGGAACGTGAGTCATATGGCATGAAACGTGAATAGCATGACACGGGGCATGGACCATGAGCAACCCGACATTTACATGAGTACATCATGGATGCATATCGTGGCGTCCGGACCTAATTTCATGAGTATTGAGCTATTAATAAGACATAAGCGTGATTTGCGTGGAGTACAATTTTAGGCTCACCTTGGGTACTCATAGACGTACATGGGGATGGATAAGATATCACTTTTGGAACTTAGCTATACTTACGAGTAATGGGACATGGTTCAACATAGTTTACTCTTATTACTGTAAGTCGACACCCTCATTATAAAATAAGACTCATGAAGGCAAGGATCATAGGCATAAATGCTTCATTCGTCAAGCACCTAAGGTGTTACATCCGGCATTTTCGCATGTTCGGAAAATTTTGAAATAATTGTGACTTGTATGTTATAAGTCGATTTCTTGATTCTAGTCAATATGCTTATGTTGTTCTATGGAAAATTTATTG
>NW_026720151.1:0-10162 GCF_029784015.1 Lycium ferocissimum
ATATATATGATCATTTGGGTACGGCGGGGCCCCGTCCCGTCTTCTTCGATTCTGATTCGTATGTTAGAGGCCGTAGACATGTTTGTGGGATATGGGTTGTCACCTTGTTCGGTAAGTATGTGCGAGTTTGCGACTTTGTTCGATATAATAGCCCTAACGGCTTACGTACTGTGTTGCGTATGTATGTACATATATATGTGCGACGCACCTTATATCGATATGAATTTATGTACGTTAAGCGGATTAGCAATTTGGTATGTCAGATCTGTTAGGTAGGTACATATGGGTGTCCAAGTAGGACACCAGTCACGGCCCACGAGGTTGGGTCGTGACAGCTGGTGCCACAACACATCATACTCCAGAAGATTTCAAATCTCCGTACAAACTCCGAACACATCGTAACATCATACACATCATATCATCGAATATATCAGAAGACATATCACATCATAACACCATAGAGTCCGTAACCGCACTATGGTAGGTCTCGGAAACCGTAACACATCATGCGCCGAATATGTCATAATGCGCACAAAATAAACCGGCCCGGGACTCGGCGAAGGAAATCGTAACATATGCACGAACAGAGTAGCGAGAAACTAAATGCACATAAACCAAGACCCGATGAAATAATCAGACGTTCATAATGGATTATTCATAACAAAATACTTATATCAGAATCTTCTTATCAGAATATTTATATCAGAATACTTATATCGAAACACTTATGTCGGAATGTTTATATCAAGGTTAGGAATACTCATACTTATATCAGAATACTCAAATCGGGAATACCGATTCCAAATTTCTTGTATCGAATTTCTCATGTCGAACGCTTGTGTCAAATATTTACATCGGAATATCTATATCCGGATGCTTAGACCGTAATGTTTATATCGTGATACGTATGCCGAACGCTTAAATCGAATTCGTTTGTCGAATTATTAGATACTTAAATTAGGGGGGGGGGGGCATACGACTCCCTAAAACGTATTCGGAATCACAGCAATAGAATAACCCGAATATGCATATCAATATCACACCTTACTTGGCTCTAAGACATGCCAAAAGAAAGAAAGGGTAAGCCTTACATACCATTGCTACGACCAACTAGTTATGCTTATTTGTCCAAACTTGTCAATCTACATACAAAAGAATTCACACAATCATTTAATCCATTGTTATTCACTTGTCTCAACTTTTCAAATAAATTCACTTATATTCGCCGAAATTTCAAAGATCTCCCCCGAAAATACACTCGTCCCAAGAATATGGCTCGGCCCAAACCAACATCAACAAACCCGAGAATTCAACTCGGCCAATCCAACAACATTACTAGCGCTTATCCCAAAGCAACACTTCTATATTTAATTCAATTCAATTCAATTCACTTCAATTCAATCCAATTCAATGCAATTCACATAATCTTCTAACAACTCAATTAACATATTACTTTACCCGAAACCTTCCAATTCACAACAACTATACATTTCATCATCATTCATGTATACTAACTTCAACAACAACCTTCCATCTTCATTACATAATTCATAACGACGACCACTAAAATATCAAATAATATCAATTTACATTAACTTACCAAAACACCTCTTATCCGACTATAACCACTTCTTACATATTTTCATGCATTTTCATCAATCCCTTTACATTACAACAACAACACAACAATCAAAATGCTAAATAGAATCCGTTCATTGCATTTACACAATACAATACATATTCGGCCACCACAATTACAATCATACTTTCATGAATTCTTCCATCTTTTCTATATATATAGTACAACAACAAGTAACACACTACACAAAATTAATTCATTCTTCCTACACCATACCTCATGCATACGATCAACACTTCACACACAACCATACCTACAACATCACATTTCTTGAGTTCCATTGACTTCCATATACTTCAACATGCATGAATCATCTTTAATATATATGTAGGAGATTAAATTCTTACCTTTTCTCCTCATTTCCTCAACTTAGCCAAAGTTGTCAACTTGCAACAAAGAGGAAGATTCTTGCTTCAACGACTATACCATGTTAAAGGGGGCCTTCAACTTAGTAGGAATGCATGAAGAAACAAATTTTTGGAACACAATTTCCATGGCCTAATTTCCTAGGGCCATGGCCGAACCCCCCTCCATGCTCTTCTCTTTTTTTTTTTTTTTTTTCTTTCTTTCTTTCTTTCTCCTTTTCCTTAATTAAAAGGATGACCCTCATATATATACATGCCTTCCACCATTTTTCCACATTTATGTTTTAGTCCCTCAATAAAAGAATTTTTGGCACATAGCCCCTTTCTTTATTTTTCTAGAATTCTCTTGAAATTCCACCAAGGATGACTTATTTTGTCATCTTTTTTTTCCTCACATGGCCAACATGGCCCCTTTAGAACTTTCAAGAGACTTGTGTGAAATTACCGTTTTGCCCTTCGACTTTTCTCAATATTACCATTTTGCCCCTAGCCTTCCACATTATTTCCATTGGTCATTTTGCAAATATCTCTTTTCGCCCTTAGCCTATCACAATATTTCCATACTAATAATAATCATAAGTAATATTTATAACAACTCATCCAGTAAAATAATTTTTGAAAATGGTCTCGCCCTTAACTTTCCACCACGACTTTGGAATTTCCAAACGTATAAGATACGGGCTATAACATCCTCCCCCCCTTTAGAACATTCGTCCTCGAATGTTCAATTGACCTCACGGGGTCTCGTAGCACTTCGGGAGGGGTTCCTTCATTGTTGCCTTTTTCTCCATACCCATTCCATATAACCGAGCCTCTCGGTCTTTACATGGGTCTTTATTCCGTATCATGGGTTTTCTAATTTGCTGGGCCAGCGTATTACCCCTCTCTTCCTCGGATCATCCCTTTTTCTGTTACTGATTCGTGACAATGTCTTAACAAAAACCACATCTTTAGATTTTTACTACAGCTCTTCTTGTATTGGCGCTCATGTCGTTCATCGCTACTCCCGGTAAGCCTAATATGGTCTCCCCCTTTTAAGGGGCTCCTTATATGCCAACGGTTCTTCTTTTCAACTCCGTGCACAACATAGAAAAATTTCTTACCATAAGTTTCCCTTTCATTTTCCATCGATACCATCACTCTGGTTAGCATTCCCATATCTTTCCATGCGTTATTGGTCCTTTCGTACATCTAGTTTGCTTACTTACTTGTAAATTTTTCTTAACCGTGCACCTGCGTTGCAACGGCATATCCGTACTTTTGAGTATTTCGCCACTCTTGTTCTTAGCACAAAATCTTTACGATTGGTACCTTCTCCCTTCTTGTTGTTTGCAGCACCGACTTGAAGTCCACAAAATATTCCTTCTAGTGTACAAATCTGTCCTATTCTTAATTCACCTTTTAAGAGAGTTCCTCCACACCCGAGGCAACCATGTTAGTGTAACTACCCATTTATTCCCTTATATACCTTTCAAAAACCGGGATCTTCTAACATCATCACAAGACCTAATCGTCCCTTTCTCTTACTTCACGTTCCTTGTCATGGTCGCTATTCCGTTAGCTCCACTTATTTAAATCGATTTTCAATCCTCACACACTTTTCCTTCGTTTCATATTACTACACTTTATTCTTTTTACGCACCCATGCTTGCAACTTTATCCCAAATTATTATATCCCGTATTTTGTACGTTGGAATATTTTAAGTTGGATTGCGACAAGTTATGGATAAGACTTTTAATTTCCGATTTTGTTTTTGTTTTAATGCACAAGTTGCATATTCATCTTTTCATTGGTATGGAGTGTTAAGGGTAAATTTGGAATAAGGAAAAGTTTGGGATGTTGAATAAGTTATCTGATCGTATGGAGTTTTGGACATATCCAGGTATGCAAATAAAGAAATCGGTGTATAAAAGTTTTAGGTCTCGAAATAATTTCCGGGATGAACAAGGATCGCTACAAAGTCGGCGCTACGATGCTTCTTGCCAAAGACTTCGGAGCGCAGCCTATATATAGGGGCTTAACCCCTCATTTTCAGCCAAAAAAATCAGACCAAAAAACATTCCAAATATTCTAGAAAATTCCCCAACCTTCCACCACCAACTTTTAGCCCGAAAAGGTATAATTCCCAAATTCCGGTCCGGACGGCGTATAGTTGCGACTTCAAAACTGCGTATTGAGGCTTTGTGGCTTAAGTTCAAGGTGGAGGAGTAAATATATAGCATTATTATCGAGGGAAAGGTATGAATCTCTTTCTATTTGTGTTAATATTGGTTTATTTACGGAGAAGAGTCGTAAAATCGTTATAAAATGGTTCTGTGATGGAAATATGGGACAAACACCATATGGAATGTTTATGAAGTATTTTGAAGTTGGAAATATTGTGGTTAATGTTGGTATTGTTGGAATTGTTGTTGGTATAGTTTATGAATTTGGAAGAAAGAAATGTATTGTTGTTGTTTCCATTGAAATTGGAAGGATTCGGGTAGTGAATTGACTTTATTTAATATTTTAGTTGTTGAATTGTGAATTTCATAATGATAAGTGAAGGTTTGATGGCTTAAAGTGAAGTTATAACCATTATCGGAATGTTGAAGAAGTCGATGCGGCATTAGCTTAAATTCTTACATTGCACGAGTAATGTTGTTAATGCATGGTTGTTGATATGGATTGTCGATATAACTCATAAATTTGGAAGGAAGTAATGCGTTGTTGACTTTGGTGGTGTTGTGAGATTTCGGGTGGAAGTATGTATTAATTGGGAGTTGAATTGAATCTTGAAGTGTTGCTAGAATAATTGTTAGCATTGTTATTGCTTTGGCCGAGTTCCATTCTCGGGTTTGTTGTTGATGATTTGGGCCGAGTAAGATCTCGGGGATGGTGCATTCTGAGAGAAGATCTTGCGCCGAAATTTGGCGGGATATAAATGAATTTGTTTGAAGGGATTGAGATAAGTATATGGTGATGAGTCTAATGATTATGTCAACTCTCTTGAATGTAGACTAACAAGTTTGGATGGATAGGGTAGCTAGTAAGCGGCACGGTATGTTAAGGCTCGTCCCTTTCTTTCTATGGCATGATTCGTATGTAAGATTTTATAAATGCTTCCATAACGCTCTCATTCCCAAAAGTTAGAAGTAATGGTTCCAAGGTATTTTTCCTTCTTAAAAGCTTATAAGGTTTCCAAAATATTCATTTTTCTTCAAAAATCCAAGTTTTACGATTTTGAAAGTTTTATGACTAAAACAACGACTATGACTTTATGACTGACAATGATGATGCTAGACATGGGAAAACGTATATGACGAATATGTCAAGGATCTGTTCTTACCATGAATATGACGATATGAAATGTTAAGCTATTTTTGAATAATGACTATTTCAAGGTTTCAAAGTATATGAAATGATATGTCATGATTCTATTTTATGTTCCCGTGATGTTATCCTTTATTGTTAGTCTCGCCTTATAATTATCGTTCCTTCAAGGTGAGACAAAGCGATCACGATTGTTCCATAATGTAATCGGAGGTCACCGACCTTACGTCCTCCGATAGGTACATGACTTTCCTTGGGCTCTCATGCATGCTAAATATGTACATGGGGGGAGGGAGGGGATACATGGGGATATGGGAAGGGATACATGTTCATTGCCACCTGGTCAGCTGGCGTTATCATCCCGGACGCGGGATGCCCGGACGGGATATATGGGCGAGCCGATGTATTTCGGCGCTATGTGGGCGAGCCGACTTGTTCGGCGCTATGACATGACATGACCAGACAAGCATGCATGGTATCCGCCCTCAGAGGCACTCGCGTATACATGTACGGACTTTACATGATATGATCCATATGTACGGAGTTTCTTTGTTACACCTCGCATTTTGCACTTTCGGATTTCAAACAATGGCGGAAAGTTTAGGGCAAGGTCATTTTTCGGTTTCGTTGTAATGCGTAAGTTGTTGAAAAACATTATTAGTATGGAAATATTGAGAAAGACTGAGGGCAAAAAGGGAAATTTGAAAAATGGCATTATGGTAATTTTGAAAAAAGGCTAAGGGCAAAATGGTCATTTCACAAGAATTCAAGAAAATTCTAAAAGAGGCCATATTGGCCATGTGAAGGAAATGCATGGAAAAAGGATGACTAAATAATAAGTCATCTTTTAAGTAAATAATAGCAAGAAAATTCTAGAGAAATAAATGGAAAAAGAAGGAGAATTCTAGAGAGGGGCATGTGCCCCTCACATGCTTGCCACATATATATATAAGTTGTCATCTTTTTAATTGGAGAAGAGAGAAAGAAAGCAAGACAAAGAAAAAAAAAGAGAGCAAAACGGAAAAGGGAGGGCTGGCCGAACCAGCCCCTCCCCCAAAGTGATCACCAAAAAAATTGTTGCTTCATGCTTTTATACTAATTAGAAGGTCCTCTTCGACGTGGAGTGATTGTTGGAAGGAGAAAATTATTCGTTTTGCAAAAGGAGAAGCTAGCCGAGAAAGAGGAAGGTGAAAGGAAAGGTATGGTTAAATTTTCTTGTACATGTTTTATGCATGTTTTGGATGTGTTGTGATGCATGGAAATGGATGAATATCATGAAAGGTTGTAGGTAGTGTGTGTGTGGCCGTGGGAATGAATTGTTGGTTTAGAAGGAATGAATTGATTTTAGTTAGTGTTCTTGGTTATTGTTGTTATAAATTCTATGGAAAGAATGATGATTTAAATGGCTTATGTTGAAATGGTAGTTGTTAAGCCGTGTGTAGGGGCTGCCTTGGTGTGAAGATGATGAACTAAATTTATTAAGTGTTGCATAGAACAAATGGATTGATTTTGTCTAATATTTTGATTGTTGTGTTGTGGTTAGATGTTGGCCGTGCATGGACTGTTTTCGGGCAGCCATGTTAAGCCAAGGTTGCCTAGCGTTTTGGTTGTTGTCGTCATGAAATTTGTGATGTGAAAATGAAGGTAAATGATCCAAGTTGAAGTTAGAAACCGCGTGGGCTGTTTTCGGGAGTTAAAGTGATTTACGTAAAGTTATTGTTTGATGAAAATAATGGTGTTAACGTATGGAATTGTTGACATAGTTTATGAACTTGAAAGTAGAAAATGCGTTATGAATGTTTCTAGTTAAGTTGGAAGGTTTCGGGTAAGAATGGATGTTGGTTTGGACATCTTGAAATTATTTATCGATATTGTTATTATGATTGTTAGTATTGTTGTTGGATTGGCCGGGTTGAATTCCCGGATTTCTATACGTTGATTTGGGCCGAGCCATAATCTCGGGGATGTCGTATTTATGGAAATCTTTGCTAAATTTCGGTAGCTTATAAGTGAACTTGCATGGAAAGTTAAGGCGAAAACAAGTCGATGAATCTAATGATTATATGGATCCTTTAAAATGTAGATAAGCAAGCTGGGATGAACAAGTGTAGCTAGCAAGGCGGCACAGGTATGTAAGGCTTTCCCCTTTCTTTCTTTGGCATGTCTTAGTATGAATAGGCTATGATATGCTCCCCGAGGTAACTCTACTCCTACGATCCGAGCATGTCCGTGATTCTTATTTGTTTCTTGACTTCCGTATGCCTAATGTAGTTCAATTATGGTTTCTATGCCTTTGTATGGATCGAATAAGAATGTGCTTAAAGGAATATATTCATAAAAGCGTCGGAAACTACGAACGTCCCTAACTTTTGACTAAGGGCTCGGATCGCTCGAACGCTCGTGGGAGGTTCCCCTAATGTATAACATCCCGACACCCATAAGCGGGCCCGGGTCGGTTTGGTACTTGCCCGTGGCCCGCAAGACGTTCCGTTGAATAGTTCTGGCGACTTGTTGATATAATTTAATATGGTTAAAAATCTGACTTCCGAATATGATCACTCACTGACGTGCTAAGTCTGAAATGAGAAATTGTATGTATATGATTCTGATACGTAACTCTGATGACTAAGTTACATTTGATACGTTCCGAACAACATTCGTAAGAAATCTGATCTGATCCTTTGTTTGTATTCTGGAATAATAGTCTGTTTTGATCTGTTACGTATTTGGTGAGTTGTAAGGGTGAAGCGTGTGTTTGTGTACGTGGCTTACGATTACTACGGCCGTGCCTATTGTGACATCACTCACCGAGTCCCTTGCTAAGGGGCCGGGTACGACCGAGTCCCTCACTAGAGGGCCGGGTGCGGTATGCGTTACTCACCGAGTCGAAAGGGCGAGATGCACCGAGTCCCTCACTAGGGCCGGGAATGCGGTATGTGATTAATTCACCGAGTCCCTCGCGAGAGGGCGGCACGATATTTGTTTGATGATCCGATGATATAATGATTTCATAAAGCGAAAATCGACAAAACATAATGAGTACATTTCGATGATGCGATAGTCCGAACGATGTGACAATTTGATGATATGAAAGCCCTCGATACTATGGTAATCGATGATCCGATAATATGACGGTTCTGGTATGATGTGATGATTTGATCTATTTTCTAATTTGTAAGACGTAAACATTTTCCGAAAGAAAAGAAAATCAAGCTAAGCCTCGACGTTCGATTACTAAATCTATTTTACGTACTTCGCCTATGGTTTCCGAAATAACATGATTATGATATGTCTTGCTCACCGGTGTGTGTATGTCGGGATAAGTGCTGCTCGAGTGCAAGTTTTGACTCTCCGAGTTCCTATATTTGTTTTTTCGTGGTTTTTCATCCCAATATGACTACGGTTATTGGTTTTCTTGCTTTACATACTCGGACATTTCCGTACCGACCCACCGTCTTCGGGGGCTGCGTTTCATGCCGCGTGTGTACCCACGGATGAGTTGAAGATATTCCGGCATGGTTGGTGAGCTCCGATTCTTCCGGGCACCGTGAGTCCGAGTATGTACGGTGTCTTACGGATGACATTAGAGACTTTGCGAACGGTGTAGTGGGTACGATATGTCGGTCGTCGGCCCGGCTCCAACTCGGCGATATGTCGATGTGTGTTATGTAATGAATTTTGTGTAATTACAGATTTTGTCAAGTTTGTAAGCCTCGTTATATATTTTATAATTTTTCAGTATTGAGTTCTGAAAAAAAAATTATGTGTGCGATAGGAGTCTGTGGGTTCGCTCGGCTCCGGGTATGGGGTCGGGTGCCCATCACGTCCCTCGGAAATTGGGGCGTGACAGTTACAGCTTTACATGATATGATCCATATGTACAGGTTACAGTTTTACATGATATGATCCATATGTACAGCTTACTCCCGACCGATATGTCTCATATGTACCGTGTGATACTCTCCTGCTGCTTACGATATGCTCCACATCTCCATACCGTTGTTGCACATGATTACGTTTCTTTCTATGTTACCATCCATGCCTTACATCGCACATTGCTCGCACAAATGCGACGCCCCTTTGTGGGCGCGCGTTTCATGCCAGCGAGGTGCACACGGATGAGTAGAAGCCATTACGGAGACGTTCCGCGGATTGGCGAGCTCCACTTCATTAGCAGTGTTCGAGTCGTATCTATTCACGCTGGCGCATCCGGAATAAAGTTAGAGACTTTGCAGACAGAGTCGTGAGTCTAGAGTGAAGCTTTGAAAACGGCCCTACTAGCCGATGTGTTTTATTATACCTTATGTTACGGTGTCCTTACGCTTACGGTGCATCGTTTAGTTTGAAAAATGACAAAAAGATTTTGCAAATTTTACTATGTATTTTACTTTCATTTGATTTAAGTATCCAAAGAGAATACGTGAGTAATACGAGACAGCGGGTTCGCTCGGCTCTGAGTAAGGGGTTCGGTGCCCATCACACCCTAGTGAGATCGGGGTGTGACACAAATAATCCTGTGTCTTTTCCGGCTATTCCTTTTTCTCGAGGTCTTGCCCAGCTCATGTTTCCTTATCTTTCACTTCTTTCGGACATTTGATCTCTTTATTTCCTACTCACTCATTTTCTTCTTCTAATATCATAGCATTAAGACATTTTCTCCTCTTAACCTACTTGCGAAGATGGCGTTTATCTTATAGTACCCTACTCATTTGTTTTCTTACTACCGCTCGGGGTTTCGGTGCCTTAACTCTCGATTGAGGCCTTCTTTATGGCATGGTTATTGGGGGACACGTATCCCCGACATCATCCATAGGAAACATACATTCAAAATACATATATAGTTTT
>NW_026720152.1:0-10720 GCF_029784015.1 Lycium ferocissimum
CTTTGGACTCTATGGAGTCATCTATGTAAGTTTCAAAACAATTCCGTCACATTTGCGCAAATTATGGATGTTCAAATGGTTTTCCAACAAAACATAGAAATCATGATTCAATTGTCTTCGAATGAATAGTAACTAAAATCAAACTTGGGTTTCGATGAGCGAGAATAACCCCGAGGCTCAAATTCAAACCTAGTATATCTAGGACATGCCAAACGAAGAAAAGGGATAGCTTTACATACCTTTCTTGCCCTTTACGATCGCCAAAAGTCAAATCCCGTTTCGTTCAAAATCTGCAAATGGTTACATTGACCAATTACTATTCATGAGACTTAAAATTCTATTCTTAACCAATACTTGTCTATAAAAATTTGGGCAGCATTTCCCCGTACATATAGCATCCCCGAGATTCAACTCGCTCAAAACAACCAACAACCACCCAACAACAACATCAATAACAACAACAATCACCATAAAACGCAATATAACATAACTCGTCATCTTTCCAACGTAATGTCATCACCTTCATTCCGACTTCGTATTTTCAATTCAACATTGACATTCTCGTATTCATTACTAATAAAAGTCCTTACCATGCCACCCGGAAGCATTTCATAACATTTCTACAATATATACACAAGATATACAAGATATGCAACTTTCCTCCAAAGCCATAATTCATCCAAATCTTCT
Source organism: Lycium ferocissimum (assembly GCF_029784015.1). Lineage (NCBI taxonomy): Eukaryota > Viridiplantae > Streptophyta > Magnoliopsida > Solanales > Solanaceae > Lycium > Lycium ferocissimum. The sequence goes on from NW_026720152.1 coordinate 691, forward strand.
AATCTTTAACATACTTATTTCTAACATGTTTCCATTTTCCAAGTTCATCAACAATCATCATAATTTGCACCTTAACAATTTAATTTCCATAATGACATAAAATCATACTAAATCGACATAAGCTTCTACCTTTTGTTTCAATGCAAACTTACATTATTTTACCTCCATTTACATTGCAAAGATCACAACAACAAATTAAACAACATTAATCCATTTCCATTCCAACTTTTAATATACCACTCGGCCAATACATATTTTCCCAACTTCCGCCAAATTCGTTCAACTTTCATTTCCAATATACATTCCATCATAACCACAACTAGAATTCAACACAAGATTTAACACATCTTATGTATACAACATATATACACACACACACGGCCCCTTATACAAATGCCTACCCACTTTGCAATTTCCCTATTCCATACTTTCTACTCATTTTCATATACTACAACACCAACAAACCTTCATAACATAATAAAGAGGATGAATTCTTACCTTTTTCTCTAATCTCCTTCACTTGAATAAGTTGTCCATTTGAAGAAACAAGTCTTCTTTCTTCCAAACCAATTACACCAAGTTGTAAAGGACACTTAATTTAGTGGAAATACCACAAGGAATTTATTTTTGGATCACCATTGAAGGACTTGGAATTTTTTTTTTTTTTTTGAAGGGGCGAACCCCCTCTCATGTTCTTGCTCCCTTCTTTTATTTCATCTTCTTGAAATTTCTAAGGGATAAACACTTATATGACTATCTTCTCATATTAATCACATGGGAATTAATTCATTCTTGGGCTTGGGCCTAGCATCATGGCCGGCCACCCCTACTACTTTGGGCCTCAATTTTTTTTTTTTTTGAGCCCAATTGGTTAAAATTCTCGTTTCGAAATTCCCGAAACTAATTTCCAAAATTCCAATTTTGCCCTTGGCCTTCTTTAACACTTCCACATCAATATTCTTCCATAACCAACTCTTATGTTAAATAAAATCAACTATGACCTTATTTTCTTACAAGTCCAAAATTATTTCAAATTTTTCCAAACGTGTGAAAACGCGGGATATAACAAGCCCGATCCACATACATTGCTGCGGAACGTGCAGCCCGATCCATATACATTGCTGCGGAACGTGCAACCCAATCCATATACTTTGTACTTCACATTCTTTGAAAACACTTTTATTTCATATATATAGAAAATAGAACATGTCTTATTGCGAGGCGTCGGCTCCGATCCATTTAACCACGTATCCGGCGTCCGGGGGACGGTATCATATCATTCTCCAACCGATCGGTGGTTGTGCGTCTATAGCGCCCGGCCCTTTTTCCCCAACTTCCCCATATACATATACATGTACATATACTTATACATATATCATGTCATAGCAGCATGATTGAGAGCCCAAGGAAAATCATGTAACTATCGGAGTGACATAAGGTCGGAAACCTCCGATTGTATTATGAAATAATCATGGCGCTTTGTCTCACCCCGAAAGAACTAGTAATAGGGTGAGACTATCAAAGGAGAGTGACATCATGAGAAATCATAGGACAGAGCATAAGGCATCATTTCGTTTACCTTAAAACCTTTGAAAATAGTCATCGTTCATGAGTAGAGCCGGGAAACTCAAGAAGTGGCTTAACATTCCATATCGTCATATTCGTGGTAAGAACATACCCTTGACATTCTCATCATAGACTTCTTCCCATATCCGGCATCATCATTATCATCATATCATCATAGAACCATGGTCATCGTTTTAGTCATTAAGACTTTCAATATTGTAAAACTTGGTTTTTGGAGAAAAATGAATATTTTGAAAAACACTTGTAACCCTTTAGGAAGGAAAATCATACATTGGGGTCAAGAGTGTAGTTAAAACGACTATTGTTTGGCAGTCGGGATAATAACCAAGAACTTTCATTGACTATAGTGCGGAAATAAGCCAAACGGGACAATAGACAGGAATTTGGGAATAGTGGGCCCACCTCGAGTCAAATGAGGGGCGTACATGCTTTGCGTATAATGTGTTTCATGACACTACTTATGAGAGTCTTAGGGTAGTCGGTGTTATTCATGCGAGTTCTAGATGTTTAGGGAGCTTTTCCAACATTCCATACAATTTCTATTTCAATTCTGTTTTGAATGAATAGTAACCAATTTCAATCTCGGATTTCTAAGAAAGGAATTGTCACCGAGGCCCATGTTCAAGCCTACTACATCTAAGACATGCCAAAGAAGGAAAGTGAAGCCTTACATACCTCTTTTCGCTCCTTCCGCTACTCCAAATCCAATTTGCAAATCTACCAAAATCTGTCATTTGGTTACATTTACCAATTGTCCTCTAAGCATCTGTAGTTGAAATTTGAAGTAATCATTTGCCTACCTAAAGTAGCATCTCCCCCGTAATTACACCATACCACCAAGTTCAACTTGGCTAATTTCAATCAATCAATAATCCGGAATTCAACCCGGCCACACTAACAACGTTACCAACAATCACACTAACAATTTCCAAGCAACATACTACTTCCTTCAAGACTTTCCAACTCCAATAAAAATAATAACAACCTTGTGATTTATATCCCAACAACACCATACTAACATCATTGTATTCCATATATGCAAGAACATTATATTCCACCAACATAAGCTTTTAACATGAAATCCACAATCAACTTTCAATTCATCATACCCATACCATTCGGCCATGCACACACATGTATATTTTTCATGAATTTTCCTCCTTTTCTTTCACAACAACAACAACTTCAACAACCACATGCTACATAGAATTAATCCATTCTTACTACACAACATCACACATACACGTCCAACACTATATATATACGACCACACACCAACACACATATTTTCATAATTTTTGCCCATTTCATCCTCACATAATCCATAATAACAACAACTAAAATACCAAGTGAATTTAATTCATCATTTCTATACCATGCAAACACATTTTCGTCAAACACCATACATATGCATTATTTCATGAATTTCATGAATTTTTCATTCTACAACACTCATAATCACCCATAACACATACAGTTAACTCTTACCTTTCCCTTTTCAAGTTTCTCTTAGCTCAAGGTTACGGATTTGTCCAAGTGAAGGATTTTCTTGCTCCAACAACTCTTCCATGTTGTAGAGGACCTCCAAATGGAGCTTGTGAAATATTAGAGGGAATAATTTTTCCACCATCAGCCCCATGGCTAGATTTTTCTAGCCATGGCCGAAACTTGGCCCTCTTTTTTTTTTTTTTTTTTTTTTTTTCATCTTTCTTGTTCTTTCTTTTCTCTTTCTTAAAATATGACCACATATATATACATATGTCTTCCACTACTTCCATATTTATGCGTTTAGGTCCCTCAAGTTTGGTCACATGCCTTTCCTTCTTTCCTTTCTAGATTTTTCTTCTCTTTTTGAAATTCTCTTCAAGGCAACAAAGATGACTTGTTGTGTCATCTTTTTTTTTCTTTTTTTTTTTGTCACATGGCCAATATGGCCCTTTAGAATTTTCATGAACCTTTTTGTGAGATTACCATTTTTCCCCTCAACTTTTCTTCAATATTACCATTTTATCCCTAGCCTTCCGCATTATTTCCACGGCCCATTTTGCGAATTTCTCTTTCGCCCTTAGCCTTTCTCAATATTTTCCATACTACCATTGCCCCGCAATTAATATTCCTAGCAACTCGCGCACATTAACTCGAAATATTCAAATGTACGAAACGCGAGGTATAACAAAATTCATGAACAAATTATATCTCAAAATAAAATCAAAGGTCAAAAGTTCCGACTTTGCATCCTGTAATGGTTTTGTCCCCAACTTACCATAGTTAAACCTTCTGGGATGTCCCTGAATGTAAAATACTGGATATAACAATAACAAAAAATGAGAAGTAAAGGAAAGAAGATTAGGTCATGCAAATGTGCTAAGAAATTTTAACCCTCGAAGAATAAGTGCCAAAGGCGATGTGACATAAAAAAAAAAAAACTATTGGTGCATTAGAACCCCTTAATAAAAGCTGGGAGAACATATTGGACTTGAAGGGAATTTATTAGCTTGGAGCTAGAATTCGAAATGATCGCCAACACAAAGAAATCAAAGACACGTGAACCCGGGTTATGAGAGAATCGCAAAGGAGTAAGAATTTCGTAGCCCTATGCTTTTGGGTTGTATTAAAATTTAGTGATAGAAGGTTAAAATTGCAAGAGTTCGAAGATTCAATTAAACTCGAATTACGAGTTGCCATAAGTATAGCAGTACTGCGAAGGGTAGCGAAGGGTGCAGGACCATTTCGGGTATACCTAACCATTATACTTACTAGCGATAAAATTATATTGCAAGCATTCTAATGCAACCGTTAAAGGTGACAAAGACGTAAGTACCGATGACGCTGGTTGTTGAATCGTACGTAGTCGGTATAGGAACATATTCAAGACCACTTATCCAAATTAAGGGTTACGTGTAATTATAAAGACTGCCCAAGCCTTCATATATGATCTCGTGCAAATAAGAGCCTAATTTACACGAACTTCCTGAGGCTACCCAAAGGATGGGTCACTGTATGAATCTCGACCAAGATGCCACTCTCGCACTAACGAATACACCAAGCGTGCTATTCCGACGTACATGAACATGTCACGGCTCATGCTTGTTGATTTTCGAGGCAGTCGAGATGATTATTTGCCACTTGTGAGTTCGAATATAATACCTACCATTCCGGCATCTAGTGTTATAACACGTATTTTTTCACCTTTGGAAATCTTGGGAGTTATTTAGACAAGTTAAGGACAATGTAATGTATTGATTCTTTTGTTTGATACATAAGTTGGTTATGGAAAATCTAGATGTGAAAATATTGGAAAAGACTAAGCGGGAAAATTGGATTTCGAAAATTGGTTTCATGAATTACCAAAAATGTGGACTAAGTAATTGGGCTTGGAAAAATTAACAAAAAAAAAAAAAATAAGCAAGCCAAGGCCCAACTTCATAGGGTGGCCGGCCATGGTTAAGGGAAAAAAAATAAAAAAAAATGATGATGATCCAAGCCCATGGAATTAAGGCATGTGGTCACGAATAAAGACCACTTAATCATCCAAATTTCTAGAAGTTTCAAGAGAAACAAGAGAAGAGAAAAAAACTAAACAAGAAGAGCAAAAAAATAAGGAGCCTATTCGGCTTGGCCATAGAAAAATTTGCTCCTCAAAAATCTTGTTCCAAAATTGTTTTCTTGTTGTATTCCCACTAATTGTCCCTCTACAACTTGGTGTAGTTGTTTTGGAAGATTGAGCCTTGTTTCATCAATCTCACCTTTGGTCAAGTGAAGAACCAAGAGAAAAGGTAAGAATTAATCCCTTTTTATTATGTTATGAAGGTTTGTTTGTGTTGTAGTATATGGAAATGAGTAGAATTATGAAATATGGAAGTTTGCAAAGTCAGCGCAACATACGCATGTACGTGTGTGTGTGGTATGTTGTATGGTTGAGATGAGTTGAATTTTATGTTGTATTCTGGCTTGGTGGTTATCAGGGAATTTGTATTGAAATGAAAGTTGAATGAAAATTGATGAAGTTGGAAATTGGCATGTTGGCTGGTTATGTTGTGGTGAAATAATGATGGATTTATTTTGTTTGATTATGATAGTTGTGTTGTTGTGATCTTTACAATGTAAATGAAGGATATATGGGTTAAGTTGGCATGAAAATGGAATGTAGAGAATTATGTTATATTAATGTGATTTAAGTGCAGTATACATAATGAAGTTGTTAAAGTGTAGATTGTTGGTTATTAATGATGAATTAGTAAGAAGAAAAAATGTGTTGGGATGGTTTTGTTGCACATATAGAAATTTTGGATGAAATATGGAATTGTTGAACATTGATATAAGTTTGAACATTCTTGGCTTATGTTTAGTCTTATCTTAAATTAGTATGTAAACATGAAAGTATTGATATTGATTTGTTGCATCATTTGAAAAAGAAAACTATTTGCGCTAGAATGCGTTTCTAGTCGATTGTTGATGTTGTTGATCTCATTGTTGGTATGGTTGTTGTTATTTTGGCCGAGTTTGAATCTCGGGGATGTTGTATATATGGGAGATGCTGCCCAAATTTTTATAGACAAGTATTGGTTAAGATTGAATTTTAAGCCTTATGAATAGTAAATTGGTAAATGACCATTTGTAGGTTTTTGACGAAACGGGAATTGAATTTGGTCAAGCATAAGGAGTAAATAAGGTGGCTGTAAAGCTTCTTTGATTTTATTCTCTTGGCATGTTCTAGGTATGTTAGGCTAAGATGCGAGCCTTGGGGACGACTCTACTCCTCGGAATCCGAGCCTAAAGTCAATTCTCTTTCTATTCAAAGAAATTGAATTATCTAATTTTGCTTTGTTGAACCAAACGTTCAAACATCTATAACTTGCCAAATGAAACCGCATAACGCTAAACTTCCATAGATAGTCCCCTGTTGTCTAGTAATCATAATTGGGTGCATCGCCTCGGCTCGTTCGAGGTGGGCCCACGAATTTCGAGGTCTTACTACGTTTCATTGGACATAGCTTGTATGCTACCTAAGGGAACCCTTGGTCATCATTATGATTACTAAACCATAGATATTTTTGAATTTCCTAGTGACTTCCGCATAACATGTTTCGACACATGAAAATGACTTCAAAAGCTCGTAACTTTAGATCGTATTCCGATTGACCCGAAACTCGTTCATGTATTTTTGAGTGTCGATACATACTTGGCCATCAAATTTGAAAGATGACTTGTTTACTTATGTGTTTATATGCATTTGGTTACTCACGACTCCGCTCGTGCTTATGGTTATTGGGTTTCGTTCACCGGATCCCGGCCGTTATATTTCGTGCGCATTATGATATATTCCGGTGTGATGTTGTGTTACGGTTCCTCGCCGAGCCTCGCCAGAGAGCCGGGTCCTGTTTATATGCAGGTTATGCCGTGTATGGTGTTATGGTTGGCTATGATGTGTTACGGATACGTCGGGCAGAGATACGTAACTTTCTTCGGTGTGATGTCAGGTATGGCGCCATCGATGTGCACAGGCGATTATCGTTCTAAGAGCCTATGCATCAATTATATTTGATTAAATATTTTGGACATTTTGCAATATCACATCTATTCTTCGTATTCGTTATTATGGTTTCCGTATTTCCGTTTACATACTCGCATATTCGTAATCGACCCCTTTCTGGGGTGCGTTGCTCACGCCCGCAGTACGTACGCTCGGGGCCTTGGTGATCCACCCGCCTAGACACCTATTCCGTCCTTTCGGGGAGTGCTCCTTCGTTCGGAGCCAATATTTTGGCTTATATATTTTTCTCGATACACATGTATATATTTATTCGTGGGTACGACGGGCCCCGTCCCGTCATATGATTTTGTTACTCTCGGCGAGAGGTCTCGTATTATCCGTGCGTAGCTATATTCGTATAGTTATGTATACGCGTGATACATGTTTGGACGATTTTCGCCGTGGTAGCCTTGTCGGCTATTCTCGATATGACATGTACATTACGGCGCCCTAGCCGGCTTTTCTCACATACGTTGATTATTTTGTATAATCGTTAGCTATTATGCGCTAATCGAGATCATATGTGATTATTTATATTTATGCAAGTAAGATGTTAATTTCCGAGTTACAGGGGCGTATGAGTGTCCACTGGGACACTAGTCACGCCACGGGTTAGGTCGTGACAAAAGTGGTATCGAGCGGTTCGTCCTCGGAATGTCCACACCGTGTCTAGTAGAGTCACGTTTATCGGTGTGTTGTGCACCACATCTATAAACGGAGGCTACAGACATTTAGGATGTTGTCTTTCTTTCCGATCTTAGATCGTGCGATAGAGGCTGTATTATTAGGATGACTTCTTTCGACAAAAGCTGTTATGTTTTCGGCGATGCCTCCGAGAAAGGCGACCGCCCGAAGGGCAAGTCTTTTCTTGCGCGGGAGAGACCGGTCGGGCCCCGAGAGAGTTACTAGGGCCCGTGCCCGGCTCGACACAGGAGATTGTGCCCGATCGGCCGTTCCGCCACCCGTCACCATCGAGAGGGGCACGCGAGCAGCGGCGTGCCCCGGGACGGGGAGCGGCTCCACCGCCCGCTCCCGAGGTTCGAGTGCCGAGCCTCCCGGCTCCTCGGCTGGGGGCGGAGGACGAGGATACGAGGGACGTTGTTCGGCTATTGACCGGAGCGGTAGCCGGGGGCGAGGTCCGGAGAGCCGGGGACCAAGAGATGATTATGCGGCGGACGTGACGATCGGAGGGCTTGCTATTTCTTGACTGTAATCCGCCGAGTTCTTCGGGTCAAAGGCAGAGGACCCTCAGGAGTTCATCGGAGAGATGCGGCGTACGCTGCGGCTTGTCAGGGCCTCCGAGACTGAGTTTGTTGAGTTCGCGTCGTATCGGCTGCACGACATTGCAGCCAATTGGTATGAGTCTTGGGAGCTGTCCAAAGGTAAGGGGGCTCCCCCAGCTGTATGGGATGAGTTCGTGGAGGCTTTCCTTGCCCATTTTCTACCCCCGAGAGACTAGGCACGCCGGGGGTTCACGTGTTTATACATACGAGGGGGGTGGTAGAAGCGTCCGAGAGTACGACTGAGTTTGATTCTTTAGCCGGACACGCTTTCCTCATATTGTGGCGGACATGGCCGACGGGGTACACCGGTTTGTTATTGTCACACCGATCTTACTAGGGTGTGATGAACCCGACCCCGTATTCTATCGAGCGAACCCGCTTAATTTTATCACTCACATATTCTCTTTGGATTCTTAAATCAAATGAAAGTAAAATACATAGTAAAATTTCTAAAATCTTTTTGTCGTTTCTCAAATTAAACACAACAGAAGCGTAAGGACCTCCGTAACATAATGCGTGATAAAAAATATATTAGCTAATGGACCCAATCTCAAACCGACACTCTAGACTCACGACTGTCACAAAGTTCTAATCTCGAACAACCGCACAAGATATATAATCTGGACTCCTACATCTGTGCACAACCGGAGTCTACCAACTTCGCCGGAACATCTTCCTCGCAATAGCTCTTACTTGTCCGAGTGTACGCGCGGCATTTAAACGCAGCCCCGAAGAAGCAGGGGCTCGCACGAGCAATGTACCGAGTATGTAAGGCATGAAAAATAATACAACGAGGAACATAGGTATGAACAACAATACCATGGGATCATAGAACATGCGATGGAGATAAAGAGGATAACTCACATACGTGAATGCCTTTTTGATCGGATACCATGCATGCTTGTCTTTCCCCTTTTAGAAGAAAAAAATATTTTTTCATAGACATAGAAAATAGAACTTATGTCATATTATGTCTTAACATATAGTATCGTATCATATCATATCATATCATACGTGTTATATCATATCAAGTCATAGTATATCATGTAGTATCATAGCACCGAACAAATGGGCTTACGTTCACATTGCGCTCGAAATACTCCGGCTCGCTCTACAATCCCAAGGTTCGGAATGATAAACCAACACTGGTGTGGCAATGAAACATGTTTCCCTTTCCCATTCCCCATGTATCCCTTCCCCCACCCCATGCGCATATACATATCTCATATACATATGTCATATAAGTACGCAGAGAGCCCAAAGAAAGTCATGTATCCATCGGAGTGATAAGGCTTCCATGACCTCCGATTACATTATGGAATAATCGTGATCACTTTGTCTCACCTTGAAGGAACGATAATTATAAGGCGGGACCATCAGCGGAAAGTAGCATTAAAAGAAAACGTGGAATGGAATCATGGACATCATAAACGTTAATTTGTATGCTTTGAAATCTTTAGAAAAATAGTATCATAACTAAGGAACAGAATTAAAGATCAAGAACTAGTTTAGCACTTTCATACTCGCATTGGATTCTTGACTTAAGGCTCTTAGTCATGAAATCATTCTTGTCATACTTATCATAGACATATCCCCTTCCTTACATTCGTTATCATTTTAAACAAAA
>NW_026720153.1:0-10164 GCF_029784015.1 Lycium ferocissimum
TGTTTTTTTTTTTTTTTTCCATAAATAAACCTACCAAATAAAATAGAATAATCGACCATTAAATTTAAAAATTTAAAAAGAAATATTTAGACACTAAAAGGTAAAAAACCCCCCGGGAGGGAAAAATACGTCCTACAATTATGTTCTATACTTAGTGGGGTATACCTACCGTCGTGGTTTTTGGGGCCTGCACTTGTTGCATTCCTTTATGAATGGGGGAATTCCGGTTTGGATCTCTTTTTTTTGGGGGGTAAAGTGTATGAGATTTGCTTAGAGTCTACGGGGTGAGGGGCGTCGCCGCCTTGGTTCTTTTATTTATGTCTTATTTCCTTTTCCCGAGACATATTCGGACTTGATGTATTATTGATATTCGGACTTGTAGATTTTAGGTAGATGCTCTTTTTGCCCCGGACGATTTTGGGCATTTCATTTACTTTGCATTTTTTTTTTATATTAAAATTGTAAGACTTTCGCTATTTTACTTTTCCCTTTTTCTCTATTTGTGAATGTTGAGTTAAGAGTTCACCTACCGAGTGAAAAATGTGAGTGCCCACACGACTTAGTGAAATTGGGTCTGACAAGTTGGTATCGAGCCCTAGGTTACCCGGTCTATAATACAAAAGCATGTCTAGTAGAGTCTTGTGGATCGGTATGATGAGCTCTTTACTTATGTAGAGGCTCTAAGACATTTAGGAAACTTTCAATTCTTTGATTTTCTCGTGTGACTTCATTCAAATTGGTATCTAGTCGATTCCAAATGGTATACGAACTTTCTTATCTTAATCACCCACGGAGGGCGGACACTCGTCCTTAAATTCTTATTTGAATGGTTGATCTATGACGTGTGGTGGTTTTGTGCGAGATGTGTTATTCGATTCGGGAAGCGTCAAGTTACGGTCTTTAGTTATGGCTTTGAGGATTCTATTGTGTAGGTAGCGATTTGACTCGTTTATTGTGAGAGTTCGTTAGAAATGGAAAGGATAGTTCAGAGGGTTATAGGGTCTCCATGCTTCAATAGTGGGTTGCTCGATGATATCATCGATTTGACTTCACATTCGTCAAGGCTTTATGATGGTGTGCGTGACACTGGTGAACCAATGGCGGGTCGATGATTGAGCAACGGTAGAGTATTAGGCTTCGGTATGTGAGAACAAGTGTAAGTTTGGTGATGACATCGAATGTGGACAACATATTGTGATCGCATGTAATAAAGAAAAGAAGTTGACAATAAGGACATGAAGGAAGACTTTGGTGGAAAGCACATAGCGAAGTGAGACTTCGTAGAATATCTTGGGCATGAGTACTTTTCGAGAGATTGGGAAGGAAAAAATTGGTATCTAGCATGGTTGTCAGGATAAGGTTACAACTGGTGCAAAAAGTTATTCTTGATATGGGCTCGTTGATGTTAAAAGACTACTAGGTTATTAAGTAAATGCTATGGGCACATCATTTGGTCGGTAAATTATTTTGGGTTGTAGACTTCTAAAAAGTTAGTAATCGGACTGATGGAAATGACTTCAATTATGGGCGAATGCGATGAATTAATGACTTGAGGAGTTAATAGTTATTTCGCTTAGACTTGAGGAGAGTATGGATATTGTTGTGTGGTCTATCGGGCTAAGGATGGATGATTAGTTTAGAGGATCGAGTGGTTGGTGTTTGTTGCTTGATAGTGATAAAAGTGATTTGAAATGAAATACGAGAATTGAAGGGTTACAATGAGGCATCTTGCTATCGGGTTCAGGAGATTGAGGTTCGTAAGACTGGAGGTGAGGTAATATGGGTACTCGAGTTGTGATTGGACTGTGGGGACCGTTGACACGATTCTCGAGGTGTTCGGGATTGATTTTGTTGACTTTTTGGGAAAACTTAAATTTAAGTGAAAAGAGTTGACTCAAAGTTGACTTTTAGGCAAACGGAGAGGTCCGTATGGTCTTTTAGAACTTGTGTGTATATCTGGTTCGGTTTCCAATGCACTCGGATGCATTTTGGAACTTGGATTAAGAAGTTGGAATTGAGGTATAGGGGGATTGACTCGGTCAACGTGTAACACCTCGTACTTTCGGGCTAGGTTTGACTTGTAAGATGATAATATAATGGAACCAAGATGGGAAGTGTAGAAAGTGTTCTTGAGAACTAATCAAGTCTATTACATCCCGTATCTTAGAACTAGGGTTAGACTAGTATCATTGGAGTTTAGCGGAGAACTTGAAAGTTTGTGCGTTTTTGCGAAAATGGTCGACGAGGGCCTACTTCGGGAACCGTAACCCCTTGATTTGTTTAGAATTTGAAAACTTAATACATGAAAGTTTTATCCCTTTGAAATATATTTCCAACGGTATTTTATGGAGCTCAAACGGAGCTTTGTGCTAAGAGTTATGCCTGTTTTACTAATGCTAGTTGGAGCTGAATTTTCAGATTTTTGGTTACGTTTTGAGCCTTTTCCTACTCGAATTGGGACTCCTTATTTTATTATTTTATGAAGTAAAAACGTCCATAACACTATTCTAAACCCTAAGAGACTATTCTTTATCTCTCCACCTCCATCTCTAAAGAACCTAGGCACTTCAATCTTTTAAGAACCGCAAGAAACTCATTCTTGCAATCAAGAAAAATCAAGAAACCTTCAAGAGTTTGGTTTGGAAATCTAGTTTCCGAAGGTTTCCTCCAAGGTAAATATTTTAACCAAGAACCTTTGTATTCTACAAGATTTCATTGTTGCTAAACGCTAGAATAAATCCAACCATCTCGTTATCCTAGAAAATCAAGAGTCATAAAGAATTAGAGAAAACCCTAGTATTTTATGTAGACTTTTACTCCGACCAGTCATATTCAGTTGGCCTTCTCAATAATTTAACCGTTGGATCGAGCTCAAATTTTAATTGAGTGGTCACAACATACATTTCTGAAATATGAATGGTGGAGATCAAACTTGGACATCTGTAGCAATGTGGTTTGAGCTATGAACAGTAGCTACGAAAAATGGTGAAAACTCTTCTTAAGGTTTCAAATTCAAAGCTTTTGGAATTCTTCTTTAAGATTCAGACTTTCTCAAGTTTTTGGAGCGATTGAGGTATGTAGAGTTTCTATCTACGTGTGGGAACATCATTGTTCTTCTCCACGCCATGTTCTTTCATGAAAGGATGAGATTATACGAAAACTAGGGTTCTAGACATGTTCATGATAACCCTAAGTTCATGTACCATGATATACCATGTTTTCTTTAATAGTTCGTTGTTGTGTTCTTAATATTCCCTTTTGGTTATTGAGAATCTATCCGTTATCCATGAAAACTCATAGTTTGCATTCCATGGGTTCTTCAATGCAAGATATGAACTTTTATGTTTATTTTCATGAACTTCTATATGTTTTTCATATTTCAATACAAGTTATATTATATATTATCTTCATGTTTTAATACAAGCAAGAATCATGTTTACAAGCAAGTTATATAATTCATGGGCTTCTTAGCCAACTATATCATGTTCATGTTTTTGGAAGTTACACAAATTACCGAGAAGGCTTCAAGCAGCCTGAAACTACGTTAGCCACCGTAGGATAAGGATCGCTCCGCCTAGTAGGTCGATTCCTTAATATTAATTGGATCTTTTCATGTCATATTACATCTTATACCCTGGCAAGGTATGAGAGGCTTTGATGGTAGGGCGCAAGTACCAGACTTCATGTTGTCAGTTATATTTATGCTCTCCCTACTTAAAATGTTTTTACTCATGTCATATCTATGTATATTCATGTTCATGACTAGGTTTCAGTTTCAGTTTCACTTCTTATCATGTTATTTCATGTCCCATGTTATTTCATTCAGTTGCTTTATATACCAGCAAATTCAATATGCTGACGTCCCCTTTCTATTGCCCGGGGGCCTGCATTTCGCGATGCAGGTATGGACTTAAAGGACGACAGATCTACTCTATAGGATCATCCACGTATCAGCTTTTGGTGAGCCCCATCTTCTTCGGGGTTTAGTCATTATTTACTTTTATGATAGTTATGTATTTAAGGTATGCTGGGGGCTTTGTCCCAGTAAGTATGTTTAGGAGTTCAGACTCATGTTAGAGGTTTCATAGACTAGGCAGTTATGTTATGTCAGATGTTCAGAGTCGTATAGCCATGTTTGGCTCATTATATATGACAATCCATATTCATATTTTAAACAAGTATTTTATTTGATATTTTAAAATCTCATGTTTATTAAGGCTCATCATGTTTATGTCGTATTCCGCTCATGTTATGCCTCATGATGATTCAGCAAGCCATGTGGTTCGCTTGGTCACATGCAGTAAGGCACCGAGTGTCGTGTTACGTCCAGGCCATGGTTAGGGGCGTGACACAATGAGACCTCCGTTGGGAATTCAGAGGCCACGGGTGAGCTCGTAACGTGTTTTCATGTGGGTCTATGTATGTGGTTTGTGAGCAGATGGCCTCGGGAGTTAGTCGAAAATTCGGGTTGAGTTGTGAAATGGGAATAGTTTTCCGGTGTCTTGTTGCACCCCAACGAGGGGCATCACGGGCTCCGACCCATAGGTCGGGAACCACCTGACTTAACAGTTGCCTTGAACAACATATAACACAGCTCAAAGAATACCTGCACGCAGAAAAGGTCCAACATAAAAATATCCGATAATCCAACATATATGTGCATATGCGAACCAACAAGGTCGCTACAACATCATGAGTATCATAGAGCTGGCAAGGCTACATAACTTGCTAACTACGTACAAATGTCTACATGCCTCTATGGAATGTAAACTGTAGGAAGACGGGACAAGGCTTCGTCATGCCCATATGTACAAATCAAAATATCATACCAAAATAGGCTGCAGCTCCCGAACCAAGTGGAGCGCGGCCTTGCGGCTGAGGGAAGGTCCTGCGCACGGGTTGCTGTACCGGTGGCTCATCGGTTTCTCCTGTGATGAAGCATTTTGTTAGAGCGACTACTAGTGTGAGCGTTACAGTATGCCCTAGTCCTCTGTCTTGGCCTTCGGTCAATCAGGAAGGGCCAGAGCATTCGTATCCTATGGACTATGATGTCGAAGACGAGGAGGAGCAGATTAGTAGATGGCGAGAGGATGACGAAGGAGATGTTTCACTACACAGTTCCCAAGATCGGGATCAGGACGGGCCGACTAAAGGTACATGGGTTCTTTTATTAGCACTTCTTATGTTATGTGTGATTATTATGGGATATTACTTGATTGTTGGTAAATGAAAATTTTGAAGAAGTGGATCACCAAAGTAATTATGGATAATTGTGACTAAGACATTTTGTTATCGCTAGCAACCCCAAAAGTAGGGATGAAAAAGCAGTCGCCTGTGTTGATTTATGACTGTAGCAATTTTCTGGACGATGGGAAATTTCAGAGGTTATGATACTATTTACCCAATCACGGAAGTTAAGGACTATTCCAATCGAGGGAAAAAAAATATATTACAGAGTTTTATTTCTTTTAGAACTTCAAATAGATGTTCAAGGATAAGTGACGAAGACCAGACTGTAATAAAAAGGATGGATGAGACTCATTTAAGGAAAGGTATCTAAATCTTTTTAGCTAATGTGGTGAAGGTCATTTGACAACCCGAAATATAGAGTCTTATGATTATCTTATGAGACGCTAAAGGTACAGATCAAGCTGGGTATTGAAGTTAAGGTAGCAAGTGCTACCGGATAGGTCGATATTGTCCTTCTCCGGATATTAAAGTAAAGTAATTATGATATAATAATAATGGGGAAAGAGGAATATGTATATATAATAATAATATTATTATGATAGCATGGGGAGAGAAGAAGCATGAGTAAGGGAAGTATATTACTAGTAAGGGTTAAGTGGAATTCTTGAGAAAAGGATTAAGGCGTTGGTAAAGATGAAAGCCGTTCGGGTAAATTTCTAAAGTAAGTAAGCAGAGAGGAGAGAGGATGGCAAAATGTGATAAAAGACAAATATGAAGACCTTGGAAACAGATCTGGATAAACAGGGTTGAAGTATAATGACGATGGGTATGGATGTAATCCAAGATGGAGAAATCAAATTTTATGAAAAAATGCCAAGGGAATTTCGACTCTTAAGGTACATCCGAGAGGATAAATATGAAGTCATATTGATACGTTCGCCTAGGAAATGGACAAACCACTCCCCTAAGAGACGATCTTAGAAATGGAAAGGATTTGTACTTCTAATAGAGTATTTTACGAATTCTGGGGCCAATGAGATAAAATGGCAAGGTGGAGAAGAGTGCTTTATGAGCGAGGAAAGTTAAGCAAGGTTCGAAGAGTGAAAGTAAGAAAAGTAAACTAATGGATTGGCTAGAAGAAGTTATTTAACCATCAAGGACAAGAGGAATGATAATAAGCTAATAAATCTAGCAAGAGGCAAAACACCGATAATCGGAGATAAGAGTCTTGGTAAGAAGTACAAAAATGTGATCATAGGGGAAATTGAAAGAATGTACGAGGGATGTGTATGAATACGGGTAAGTTTTAATATCGTAAGGGTTGGACGAAGGTAGAAGATGAAAAGAGTACACTTTGCGAACACTTCATGATAAGCACAAGAATTGGTAAGAAAATTTGAAGAACTATGATGCGAAGCGCGCGCAAACTATTAAGGACGATGAGACAATAGAAGTTAAGCTAATGAAAGGATGAATCGTGAGAACGAATAGTATAGCATAGATGTGAATCGAGAATTAAAAGAAACCAGAATCTCTAGGATCTTAGTAGTCGAGAATGAAGATTACGGCTGAAGGAGCATCATGTAAAGACCCTGACAAACCTTGATGTCACCATTAATTCATTAGCCTAAAGGATTAATAATCATGAAATGAAGAAGTGGTTTGAGGTGTCTTCAATATATGTAAATCCTTGACTTAGTACAAATGTTCAGCTAGTAAAAAGGAAATTCTAGTAAAAAAGGAGATAAAAGTTTTAACAATATAGAAGGTTGTGATTAAATAAGTTTTTATTCTAATTCCACGTTTATGAGTTAATTATGTTAAGATTCGATGAAAAGAAATTGGAGGAAGAGTTCCAAATACGAAGTTGAAGATATTTGAATCATAAATTGGCGTAAGTTGTGATTGTTAGTATGATATGAACGTAATCTTGCTATGAGAGATAATAATAATGATGAGGAAGTGTCGCATACAAGTGTATAAGGTATTGTGTTGCGGTTGTTGTTGTGGATGGATTATGGAAAGAAGTCTGGTTGATTGAGTCTAATTTGAATATAAATTTCTCGACTACTCGATATACATTGGATGAGAAATCTAGGTAAAGTAAGCATCAAGAGTAATAAGACGACAATAAGAAAAAAGCTAATACAAATCATCTGGGCGTTATCACAGATGGAACTATGATGAGATTATAAGGAATTAAGGAGTCCGGCCAAGAAACTGAAAGGACATGATATGGTACATATATAAAATCGATCTGTACTAAGAGGGATAATCCAAAATAACACCAGAAAAGCAAGCAAGGAAAAGTGCCGCAACCAAATAAGAAAGTTGTCCACTAGCAGAGGAAAGATGTTACACCCCAGAAAGTTTGCGTTACCAAGACTGTCGATGGCTTAGTACGAGCTCAAGGAAGAGCAGATTTATACAAGAATTAGGAATGAAGATTATATTATCTGCGTATAAGAGTGTACATATGACATTGGAGAACGTATGGAGTAAATCAGTTAACAAGTTACCGATGATAGCCTCGCAACCATAAGTTAAGGTGGGGGGATGTCGGGATTTTATAAAGGAAATATGAAGAGATATGGGTAGTACATGTGAAGTTGAGCAAGTCTAAGAAGGACCCATAAGCCAAAAATGAGTGTAAGCCCTCCAAAAGGACGATTTAAGAAAACGTCTTCGGGTGATCTGACTTCGAGGGGCCACAACGGTATTATGAGTTTGGAATTTGGGAAAACTCCCAGAATGAAAGTTGTAGATAATTGAAATAAATTTTCAACCATAGGTCGTGGGTTCACAGGCGACATCGGGATAAGGAGATATGGATGTTTAAGTCGAAGGTCGGTGGGCCGGGCCCAACCCGAGCCCATTGTGGGGTCAGGCCCATTACCCACACCTTTTTAAGTACAATTTCAGCCTTTTCTCCTCATTTTTCATACCAAAACACCCAGAAAATTTTGGAGAAAAAGAGAGAGGAGAGCCTAGAGAGAAAAATCAATTTTGACCAAAATCTGAGCCCGAATTCGAAGCCCATGAAGAGAAAAGTGTCGTACGTCGCGTTGCCTTCAATTTGAGCTAAAAATCAACCAAGAAGAAAAGAGGGTGGATGTGGTGGCTGACACTTGAGGTAAGATTAAGGTTCCTTTTCATCGTTAACAAGTTTATTCAGAGTTTTAACGGATTAGAACGGAGGGAATAGTGTGATAAATTCGTTGGTTGGTTTTGTTGGATTATGAATTTAGGCTTGAAGAGAAATTTGGATAAAAATATATGTATTTATTTTGTAGGATATTGAAGATGTTGTTATCGATGTTGTTGGTATTAATTTCGGCTTCCTTACGGAAATAAAGTTATTAATTAGTCGTATCGCAAGTTGGTTGGTTGAGAAAATGGGAAAACAGTGTGTGGGCTGTTTTATCCCAGAACTACACGCGGCCTGATTCTCGTGCAACCCGAGATATGTAGGCAACTCGGAGACCGGAGTTCGGCCACAATCCTCGTAATCCTTTCACATTTCTTGCTTTAGTCCCCCAAAATCCTTAGGCCGGGACAAAATAGGCTGCTGAGTCAACGTCTTTGCCCGAAAATTCTTTCATCATTACTGGACAAAGAGGGACAAGTTGTTGACACCCAATTTTGTCCCGCCTTCCCTAAATATTTATTTACATTTATAGTAATTTTGGTAATTTTTGAAAAGGGTTATTTATACTTTTACTATAATTGTTAATTTTTACTAATACTGGCATTTTATTATCCTGTTGTAGTCGCGACTGTTATCATTTTTCTATTTTTATTACTGCCGCTATTATTACTATTATTATTTTGTTATTATTAACTACCAGTATTATCATTATTCGCATTTTTTATCATTTCAGCATTTTTACCACCTTATGCATACGTATCACATTTAAATGATAGCGTTTATTTATTTTCAAAATATTGTTGCACGGCTATTACAACGTCATATAATTTTATTACCTGAGCATTAATAATTACATATTAGGTAATATTTTAGCACACTTAGTATATAATTAAAATGGGTCTTTTATTTAAAATTAAGACCCAATTCGATCCTTTCATCAGCCAAATTATTAGCCCGAATACGAGCCCAATTCACCCCTAATATTTTCGGACCAGCCCACATTTTAATACCCAGTCCACATGTTAAATCGATCAGCCCACTACCTTTTTTTCGGTCCGACCCGGTCCATCCATTTTCAGCCGACCCGTTTCATTTCAAAAGAGAGGGAACCACTAGGGTTCCCCTTATTTCTCTCTTTTCCTCCAAGCGCCGCACCCCCCGCCCTCCCCCCCCCTTTTCTCTTCCCCTTTCGTCTCTCTCTCTAATGCGAACGGAAAGTATACAGTAAACTTTCGCGATTCCAGGCCTTGCATGGCCATTTCGGGGAAGGCATTTGAGGCTTGTCCCTTTCCCCGTCAGTTTTCCATACCGTTGAAGCAGGTAAAAATTGTCTTCTTCCTCTTTCTTTCTGCTCGCATCTGAAACAACTTTGATGGCTTTTTGTCAAGTTGTGATTCGGAATCGTTCCTTTTGTTTCGGGTACGAAGGGTTTTTAATGGAATTTGTCTTCTTCACCTGTTTTTCTGATTCAACAACAGAAAAGACCTTAACATTGATTTGAAAATAGTTGACCAAAAATATCGCCTAAATGAAACCCCAGATAACCCTAGGTTTTACCCCCCTCCCCTATAAATAATCGTTTTGGAGTCATGTAGAGGAGAGGTTGGAAACCCGCCGATATTCCCTAAAAAATTAGAGTTTTTTTTTAGCCGTCGTGAATCACCTATGAAATAAGTCTTCAGCCGCCCAAAAAATTCTCCTGAAATATTAATTTTAGTAGTTACAATATTTCCTTGATATTAAGTCATTTTCCTGTTTTGTTGTCTCTGGAATTACTTCGCGTCCGAGTGTATGCGAGTTCGAGTTCATGGTGTTCGAGTAGATAT
>NW_026720154.1:0-9724 GCF_029784015.1 Lycium ferocissimum
GTTAGGATGTTATGTAGCCTTGTGGGCCCTTTTTATTTTTGTTGTGGCATACGAAAGGGGCCCTGGTCCCCTTTGTTATCTCCCGTATGTTTATATATATGCGTCGGTTGTAATTTTTTCGATCCCAAATTTATGGTATTAATCTTACAAGAGATGGTATAGATCGGTTATAAGTTATTTATCGACCCCCAAGTTGCTCGGTGAGATGCAA
Organism: Lycium ferocissimum; assembly: GCF_029784015.1. Taxonomy (NCBI): domain Eukaryota; kingdom Viridiplantae; phylum Streptophyta; class Magnoliopsida; order Solanales; family Solanaceae; genus Lycium; species Lycium ferocissimum. The sequence goes on from NW_026720154.1 coordinate 212, forward strand.
GTACGGGGAATTAAAAGGTGCTTAGTCGGTAATAGTCGGGCCTTGTCACGATTTATCGGCAGGTGGTGACTTTTTTTCACGACGTAGGGTCCTCTTAAAATATTTTTTTTCTAATTTCCAAAAAAATTAGATGGCGACTTTTTTAAAAAAAAGTTGAAAGAGCCCCAATGATTTGAAGTAGTTTTTTCCGACGCTAACCCCCCCGTGAAAATGCGAACCGTTAGGGTTTCCTTTTCCCCACGGAACGGCGGGGTTTTGTCCCGGGCTCCCCGGTATTTCCCCGACCCCAAAAAAGAAGGGATCATCGCTCTGGGCCCCGGTTGGAATTGAGGGGGGGGGTTGGGAGGGGGCTGCTTTTGGAGATGCCCCCCGCCTCGGGAAAGGGGCCCCCAAAAAGGATCCTTTGCTGGGTCCTCGGGCCCCCGGACCCCGGACCCGTCGAGCTCGGGGGCACGGTGATGATGATGATGATGATGATGATGATGGTGATGATGATGAGGCAAAGGGCCCGGGGGAAATCGAGAAGGGAAGACTTGAGGACCGTTTGAATATTGAGGGTCCCGGGAAAAGGTTGTATAAGTATGGAATTGAACTAAAAGATGACGGCGGCAAACGAAAAACCCCCGCTAAATGAAGAGTGGGGGGTCATTTTTTGGGGGCTGAATGCCCCGGGATCATGAGTTTTCTTCCCTTTCCCCGGGGGGTTTTATACGGGGGGCCCAACGGGGTTTTTCTGATTTTGGTGCGTGACGTATATTTTTCCATGGGGCTTCGAAAAAAAAGTGGGAAAGAGGCGCCGAAACGGTAGGAGTTAGAGCCGGCCCCGAGAGAGGTTGAGATCGAGAGGGGTGAGTGTTGATATATCTGCCTAGGCCATCAACAAATTATACTTCGACGATAATTACACCGCCACAGAAATGACAGTCAGGTTGGAAGACATGTTGTAGAAACGCAAAGATCCAGTCCATCAGGTACAGGTAGCTAGTGGTAGGTTATCCGAGAAAGAGTGCGAGTGTACTAACTTAGCGATTCGGGTATTGAAGAGATGATTGACTTTGGAGGAAAAATTTTGGTGGAGCGTGGTGCGATTCGGCTTCTCCCCGCTCGGTAAAACAATGCCTTTGATGGACGGGTTGTTATTCTTTGCATTAATGTCTAGATACCGTTGGCTGGAGCTGCAGATGCGAGATTGATTGAGGAGCTTACAAAACTTTGCGACTATATCCGTACCATGCCGATTACGAGCTAATTCGGAGGTCACGTGTTCATTTATTCACGACATCGAACACGAATTAACTTCTTCGACTATCCTGTGGAGAAGAGCAAGAAGAGGCCGCCAACGATGGCCGGAGAAAGGGATGGGGTTTTCCCGGGCCCTTGGGGGGGTCCCCTCCTGGGTTTTTGGGGGGCCGGGAAACTCGACAGGGGTTACCCGCCCTTCCCCTACTGGTTGCCGGGCTTAGCCCCCCAAGCCCCGGGGTCGGTGTTTGGAACTGGTTTGGCCGCGGACTTGGTTTCCCGGCCCCGGGGGCCCCTGGCGGGGGGGTCCGGCGGACCCCCGGGCCCCGGGAGTTGACCCTTTGTTTTTGATAAAAACTTGGAAAAGAAAACAACGGCACGTGGATCGGCGGTGGGTTTATGGGCCCAACTTGATGATTTTGTTAAAGGGGTTTTAAAAAGGCTGTGAGGTCACCCGGCCCTGGGGATTTTAGATGAGATTAGCAAAAATGGTGGCCCCACCCCATTTTTGAGGGAAATTGGGCGGCAATTTGTTTATTTTTTTAAAAAACTTTTTTTGGGGGCCTATAGAACCCCCGTCTTTGCGGGGGTTAGGAGGACTTCGGGGGTGCGTTTTTTGCCTCCGCGGTGGACGGGGAAGAGAAGAGAGTGGTTCTTGATGATGAGGAGGTAGAGAAGGCGAAGAGAGTACTCGCGAGGGGTCCGGGTCTAGAGGGAGCGGCAAATGGCGAGCTATTTAGAGATCGTTTGTAGAGAATGTTCTTTTAGGACCATGGAAACCCTTCGACATTCTCAGGTTGGGGTACTATTGTGCAGCCCTTACTCTAGTGCCAGCAGCTACGAGTACTCTGCAGTGATCTTGCTATAGATGTTGTTGTTGATGCGACCCCTTTGGTATTGTTGGTGCGGTTGCGCCACGATGCACACGTACCGATGAGTCGCGAGATGAAGCGTGGCAGCAGTGCGCCACGTGTATTCCAGCTCCGCTTGTTTTGCACACTGCATTAGGACATTGCGGACTTTTCGGTTAGGGGTGGGAGTATTTGATTTGTTTATATTGTATATATGTGTTTAGGACACCCTTGGCTTTTCTTTGCCATGGTTCTTTTCGGAGGGTTTATTTTCTATTGAACTTGGAATGTTTAGGTTGTGTTTAGATAAAATAGAGTAATTTTGACTTATGTGGTGGTGGTTTGATTAACTTAGGTTTGTCTTGTTACGATTTGAGAAAAGTACTTCCAAAAAAAATTTAAAACTTGGAATTGGTTGTTTAATTGACATGCATGCTTCTTTGTGTGACATTTAGATTATTGAGTTACCTTGTGTGGAATTATAGCAGGGAGACTAGTGTGTTGACAATTCTGATGCCGTATGCACAGAGGTTTTGTATATATATTCTCTAGTTGTGTGAATCTAGAACTTGCCTAGTTAGTCGTGCACGTGGAAGATAAGTGAAGAAATTTTGTGAAATGATCTTAGTCCTTGTTTGTGTTAGGAACCCATTTTTGTAGCCAAAGATAATAAGCCTACATGTAGATGAATATCCCTTGCTAGCCATTTTTTTTATCCTTATTTGTTCTTTATTGCATAGCCGTAACAAACCGTATGATACCCGTTCTTAATATCCCTCTCTTTGCACCCGGTCGCTCCTTGGCACTAAAATGAGAAGATTGAGGCTAAAGCCGAAGTTGTGGGTGATAGGTGGAATAAGGGGAACATGAGGCATAAGCCTAAAGTGGGGTAGAAGTGAATTGCCTAGTTAAAAGACATCGGTGTGGTAAGTGTAGAAAGAAGAAAAAAAATAGAAAACAAAGAACAAAAAGAAAAAAAATATAGAAATAGAATAGCAATAAAACCAAACCGAGGCAATGAAACGAAAAAAGCGAAGAAAACAACGGGCGAAAAAGGTAAAAGAAAAGAATAAGGTGTAGTGTTCAAGGAGGGTGAGTCACAGTTATCCAAATATAAATCCTACCCGTCCCTGAGCCTACATTACAACTTTGAAAAAGTCCTAGTGCGATCACAGCCAAACTGTTCAAAGTCGAGGGTACTGAAATTAAGGGCAAGCCTATGGTATTTGCATGCTTAGCTAGAGAATTTCGTTGTGAGTGTGAGTGTTTCTTTTCTCCCTAGTCTTCTGTCCCATTTCGTGTGTACATATGTGTTGGGACATTCTTTGGTCTTTGTGAGGGCATGAGAATTTGTTAAGTGACTAGTTTCCATAAGTCTTGGTTCGTGTGCGCTATGGTTTGTGATAACAAGATGTTATTAATTGAAGCCTCGAATAGTGCAAACGGGTCTTGATTGGTTTTGTCTTCATTGAGGGGAGAGTCGTTGTGATACGGATGATATGCGGAAGTTAATTACCGTAACCATGCTTGTTTTACTTTGTAATATTGAGACATTTGTAGATTGATACGTTAGTTGACTTGCTTGAGGACAAGCAAAGACTTTAAGTTGGGGTGTTGATGTGCCGTGAAAGTATGGCACATCTAATGCTTTTACCCAACTCTAAGTTTTACTTGTTTTCGAGTAAGTTTATGTTAGTTTGATATGTTTTGTGTGGTGTGCAGGTATTTCGAAATTAGAATGCTCGGTAAGAAAAAAACAAAGGAAATCAAGTGTTTTGTACGATATGCACTAAGTACGGACCGTCGACATGTCGACGGTCCGTCGTTTTGGATCGTAGAATTTTAAGGAGAGTTCTATGACCAAGGAAGCTCGACATACGAAGGCTGGGATGATCGACGGGCCGTCAACATGTTCGACGGTCCGTCGAGTTATCTCATCGACATACTTCCTGCAAAGTGTAAAGTGCCATCACACCGTCGAGTTGCATCGTCGACATGATCGACGGTCGTCGAGTGCAAAGACGGTTGAAGTCTCCGCGAGTTGAAAATGCTGTCATCGATCTTTATCATGCACGTCGACGATCGTCGAAGCACAACGACGACTCATCAAGTTGCAAGTCGACCTGGAACAGGATTGAGATTAATTATTCCGAGTTTAACTTGTATAAATACCTGTTTAGGTTTTATTTTTTCGGACATCCGGAGTTTTATTCTCGTAGTAATTACTTTTGGGTTTTTATTACTTTTGAAGATTTTCCGGACAATTACATTCGTTTACTTTTCAAGTTTTATTCGTAAGTTCAATACAAAATTCAATTATGCAATCTTCAACCTTTTATTGTTTTCTTGTTGCCATGAGTAGCTAAACACCTTTACTAAGGTTGTGAACCCAAGGATGGGTGTTTGTGATTGATATTCGCATAATGGATTGTTAGGGTTTACTTGTTCTTCGTTTTCATCATATAGTTAGTGGTTGCAAACATTAGCTATGCCATAAACTTTAGTCGACGTAAAATAACTGTATAAGAAAATAACAAGAAACCTGAAGCAAAACCTTTGTTTAATAAATTCATTTAGGAATAAAAGGAATTTACTTGGCATAATTAACCGTTCTTCATGCATACTTTTCTTATCTTTGGAAAAAGAATAAAAAGAATAATCTTTTTTATCGGGAAATAGTCCGCATTCTCATAGGTTAAGTGCATCCATACAAATGATCCATTAGAAGTATATCAAGATCGATACCTATGATCATATACCTTATCCCAGCTCAGGGACACAACCTTGGTTCTTTTTACCCATATATTTACAATTTTAAATTTCTAGTCACTTTAAATTAGTCTACAAACCAAATCTCCTATAAAACCCTTTTTCCGGAAACGCACCAGGACCGCAAGATTAGTATAATACTTGTTTAGTAAACTTTTCACACCATAATTTCATGGGATTTCGCCCCAACCCGTTGGGTTACTATATTTGACATCGTCCAGACTTTTACGCCATTAAAAGGTGTACTTGAGCGTATCAACCCCTCGTCCTAACATACCCCGCATCACGAGTCCAAAGAAAAATCCAACCCCTTGCGTAATGCCTCGGAACATTCAAATTTTAGCAATATAATGCTAAGTAAGCAACAGACCATCTAATCGAAATAAGAATCAACATTTGGGAAAGAATATCCAAAATACCCCTAACGAGTCAAATTGGAAACCGTAAAATTAAGGGTGAACTTATCCTACCCTTACCCCAACAATCATAATCCTCCAACGAGCGAGGTTCTAATCACTTTAGACCTTCAACTTATAATTAGGCAAACCCCCCAAATTGGGAGAAACGCTAAGTCTCAACAACATTCTCCTTAAATAAATAACAATTCCATCCTGTACAAGGACAATCCCAGCACTTCAGACGACCACACGCTGGGATCACCGCGATTCCGTGACTTTCAGCGATCGCTGAAACAAAAACCCATTTTTTATATTGTTAAGTTCGAGTCATTAGTCACAAACTCCCAAAAATAGTTCCCAAAGAAAAAGAGGCGATTTATTCAATAACTTGGTGGAATCATCTTTGGGAGGGTAAGTTCTAACCATCACTTTGTTCATTTTTCTCTTTCTCCTTAAGTTCCCATGTTAGTTCTAGGTTCTTTAATGGTGTATGAAAATCCTAGAACCCTAAATTCATGAAACCTTTATTTAAGTTATGGAATGTTGATTAGCTTACTGCGCACTCATTAAAAAGACACTCACTCGCCATAAAGTGTCCTGGCTTATGGCGACTCCACCATCCCTCATACGCAGCATACCCCTACTTCCTAGATTGCCCGCGATGGCGGTGGCGGTCCCATTAGAGCACCACTCAGTTCGCCATCACTATGGTCACACTAAAACCAGGAACTTCCGGTTTTTCACCAACCTTTCCCTAAACTCACATCAATCCGAGGCGCCACACACACAAACCAGACATGTACACATATGTAAAAACACGCGCGACTGCGTGGTCTCGAAATTCCCAACGTAGATCTAAATTACCAAGTCACCCCCAACTTTAATAAACAAGTTTACAAACAAGTACTCAAAACACAACCAAACGCCCAGAACCCAACCATTCTTCCAGCCCACTCGCTTATAATCGACCCTCTCGGGACCTCACAAAGTCGACCGGGAATCTGAAAAAGGTCCGTTTACTCAAAAGTCAACTATTGGTCAAATACTTACACTTAAGGATTCTAAATCCTTCAGCTTTCACTAGACTCGCTCCTAGTCTCGGAAATTGGTCAACAGGGGTAAAATGGTCAAAAGGCACGTATCGTTACATCAAAATAATAATAAAAAATAACCTAATTAGCTATTTATAGGCCCTACAAATTTCTGACAAAAATACCCCTATGGGTGCACTCGTGGAGCCAAACTGAGTTCTTATCCACGAGTGATGCTTCAGTTCAGTTTTCGACCTCAAGTTAGGGTTGAGTTAGTGAGATCCTTCGTGGAGCAGAACATAGTTCGTGTGCTCAAGCAGGAGTAGGCTCTTCTCAGGTATTTCTAGATCTTTTTCTTAGTGGAGCCAAAAGGGATTTGGCTCCACGTTCTCCCCTGCACTTCTTGCTCAACACTTAGGCATTATCAAGGCTTTTTATTTTTCTATGTACGGCTCCATGAGCTAGTTTCGTGACGCCAAACTTCTTATTTTCTTCTCTCGGGTTTTCACTGTTGTGCTTCCAATTTCATCTTATATTCTTCAATTTGCTCAACTTCTTTATTGATCCCATATTTGAACTCTTTAACCTGAAATTCACCGAATCAAGTTACTTTATGGTTATTAAATCATCTTTAAAAAAATTAAAGTACAAGAAAATGTGCAAATAAGTTGGTAACTTACCAACTCATCAGGCGACTTCTTCAACTCATCGCAACTCACTCCTTCCTCTTCTCGTGTCGTAGTTTCATTTGCTTTATATGCATCACGTGACTCAATTAATTCGCATGCACACCTTTGCCATCCCAGAGTCACTAATTTTTTTACATTCCTTACTTTCTCTATTTCCTTTTATACACATAATAAAAAAGCAATTTTATTGACATTCATGCTTTGTTTGAACGCTTGTTGCTTTGCATGGAATCTTTTGTTAATCATTCAACATCAAACTCGTATTTTGATTTAATTCATTCTGATGCATGTAGTCGTTTGTCCTTCTGTTAATCGCTTTTATTATTGCATAATTTTTTGTTGATGATTTTTGCATTTTGTAATGTTTTATGTATTGCGCTTCAAGCACGTGGGATTTATGTTGTTTTCCAAAGTTCAAACGTTTGGTTAAGATTCAATTTTAGCATTAGAATATTTTGCTCTAATATCATAAAATAAAATAATCTACCACCTATTAATGGGTTGCTGCATTGTATTCAAACTGATAAATTACAAATAATTTGTGTAAACTCTTCTATAATGAGACACATTTTGAGCTCCTTTTTTTGGTCGAACGAAAATATTTTTTTTTTAAACTCCAGAAAAACAATATAACAACTCAAACAAAACACACAAAAATCAAAACTGCAACTAAAGACGCTGCCTAGACCAACCAAAAACAGCTATATCTCCTATCTATCCTTTGATACATTACATCAATGCTCACATAAGCCTTATGTTCAAACTCTATCTTTACAGTTTGACTTCCTGTATAGCATGTTAAAAATTCAATATTTACTTTCCGTCTACAACCGTGTGCTAATCACCTGGGGTCGACTCTGCAATGCATCATCTTTTGCCATCAAAATCATGTATGTGGTTGCTGCCAACACAGCCCATAAGAATGCCCGGTTTATCTTTCCTTTAGCTCTTCTTGCCAATCTGCGCTTCTTTTCATAGTCCTTTCATATAAGTGTTGGATGTGTAATTCCCAGCCATCTCAATATCTCTTCCAAGCATGCTTTTGAGAATACACACTCAAACAATGAGAGTTCTCCTCTGTTTATAATGAGATAGGCTCCTAGTTTTCAATTTTTTTTTTTTTTTATTATCACACCTCGGAAAATTTTCCGTTGATGCACAGCGAATAGACTAACGAAGAGCACGAAGTATATGGTATTTCAATAGGTAAATAATGACATTTATGACCCCAAGTAAGATTTTCAAAGACATTCGATGTTATGACGAGAAAGTTTGCCAAGAGAAGGAAGGGCATACGATAAGTATCGGAAGAGATTTATGAGTAACAAGTTAATGATGATTTAACGATGCTTTGGAGAAGAGTTATAACGTCCCTTAGATTGTTAATGAGGTGATAAACAAGTGTCAAGAAGGTTCCGTAAGGATTGGAGATCAAACGAGTCGACGAGAACAAGTTCGGAATGACTGGGCATTATACGGCCAAACATACTGGCCGTATAAAACATACGGACCGTATGTTCAGCCGTATAACCAACCCAGAATGACACCCCTCTCTGGACCAAATCTACGGCCAGACATACGGTCAGTATAATTTATACGGACCGTATGTTGGTCCGTAGAATCTGTCGGGACAGATTTGTGTATTTAATAAGGGACCAAGTCTTATTTCATTTCATTTCCCTCTTCACACCCCTTCTCTCTAGAACATCTCTCTACACTTCTCCCACAAGAATTGGGAGATATTAGTGTCCGGCTTAAATCAAACCAAGTGAATCAAGTGTAAAAACTCCATTAAAGTTCATCCAAGACAAGAATCAAGTGAAGGTGAAACTAGGGTTTTGCTCAAGTGAGTGGTGTTTGCACCCAAGGTTCATTCCTACACCATCTAAGGTAAGTTTTATGGTATTTCCATGTTGTTTAAGGTATTTGAAAGTTGAAACACTTGGATTGTAGAAGGAAATAGGAAATGGGTCATGAATGTGGAAATAGTGTCACTTTGGAGTAAATGTTTGGATTGAGTCATGATTCTTGATATGTTATGATTATAATCATGTTATAAATGATATTGAGAACATGAAATAGACATTATATATGAATGAACATAATCGTGTGACATTACCATGAATATGGATGATTGGAAGTGAATTGAGAAGTAAGGATAATGTAGATGAATAAAGGCTATTGTTATGGTGTTGTGAATGCTATTATTGATGTTTGGGAGTTGATATATGATATGGAGGAAGTTGTATAAACAAAGGAGATGCTGTCCAATTTTCTCTAACTTTTTAGTCAAGTATGCTAAGCTATCGATTCTCTAATGTTAGTATGCACTCTAATGAAGGTAGAAACGTGAGCATTGAAGGAGAACGTGCGAGTGATAGAATAGTTGAACGAAGAGGTATGTAAGGCTAACCCTTCTTTCATAAGGCATGGTTCTTTGGCCAAATATCTATTCTTCTATGAGCCTACGATATTCTCCAATGATTCTATCTCTGCTCTTCGATCCCCGAATGTTACGCTTTTTACTAAGTTCCTT
>NW_026720155.1:0-14744 GCF_029784015.1 Lycium ferocissimum
CCATAATATCAACATATTCATCAAGTTATAAAACTTATATGTTAATACATATACGTCACTGTAAACGAATCCGCATATACATTTCCCAAAAAAATCAAAATAGATTAAAGTGTCTACATATCCTATACCTCACTTACAAATTCAACTTATTACCTAATTTCGGGGTAAACAGATTTGCCGAATTATATTTACTCATGCTATGAGTAATTTAACTGGTGCATAATCTACTAATTTTGATGTACCCAACAACTACACCTTACATTGTCAAAAACAAAAACAAAAAAAAACTACACTTTACTGCCCGTAATACTTGTCTCTGGTATCTAATTTTCAGTACCCAACGTAAATTGCATAGACCAAAAATCACGGTAAAAGTCAGAAAAATAATTTAGCTCTCTTTCTTTCTTTAGGCTACTTTGTTTCTCGGTCCCTCTTCTACCACTTTGAGATTTCAAAGAATCTCTACCATACGTACAATATTATTCTTTATTTATATATTTGCTAATTACGTATATACCCCTATTTAATGTTGGGTATTACTCTAATCCAATACAATATTCAAAGTATATTGTCGATAAGCCTCTCGCTCTAATAGTTTGCGGGTTCAACTGAATTCAATATGTATATATTTATTTACTAAATAAGTGAATTAGATAGCTGTGTGGTAACATTTTTAATTTGAACTCGTAAAGTTTAAATTCAGAATGAGTAATTGAGGACATACATCGGAAAATTCTATCACACTCAAAACACAGATGAATTGTTTATACGGAAAATTCAAATGTTTCTATTACATAAACCCATATATCACAACGACGACGACGACGACGACAACAATGATAACAACATACACAGGCCTTGCTCCTACTTTGGGAGGTAGAAAGACTATTATATTTGACCCTCAGCACATAAACTAAATATACATGATACAACAATAGAATAAACGACATATCTTTCACTTAATTTGTTGATGCACGCAGCTTCATAGATGCTTAATTCCTTATCCCTGTGCCACAAAATAATTCAATTCAGAAGGGGGTAAATTTTGTCGGAAAAAAAAAATCAATAATATCATTAACTCTTGAACAAATCTAATATTGCCGAAAAATTGCAAATAACATGGATGTCCAATGAAAGAAGTATACTCTTCTTTAAAAAAAAATTAGGCCAAATACATACACAGCCCCTTAAAGTTGTCTGAATTTTCCATTTAGATATTTACCCGTTTGGCCATGAGAATTTTCCAAAAATTAATAAATTGAGGCTTCATATATAAGACAAATATATATACGAAAAAATGTAATTCATCAAATTCTCGTTAAGCATCAATGGAACAATAACAGTAATTAACTAGAAAAACAGATAACGCGTCATCCATCCACCTACTTTTATTCTTTTTTCCATTTTTTTCCATTCTTCTTCCATTCCTTTGTATCACAATTTTTTCGGCCTCGTCAAATAAACAATATTGCAGCTAGTTCCTCTAGGCAATATATATATATATACACACACACATACATACATACATACATACATACATACATACATACACATATTACGTCGTGCACACACATATTACGCCGTGTAGATTAATAACTTTTTTGGCCAAGTTTTTTTGCTAACAAAGATACTTTTTCTCTTGAAAAACACTTTTTTTTTTTTTTTTGAGATTTGATGTGTTTGGCCAAAAACTAAAAGATATGTTGAGCAATACAAAATCAGTTTTTCTACTATTAGAGAGAAGCTACACATTTCTATTTCTTCCAAGAAGCATAAGCAGAAAATTTTTCAAGATAAAATATTCTTACCAAAATTTACATTTACCAAATTATATCTCATTGATTTAATCTGAATGAATACTTAATTAATGTCTTTCATGAAAGAATATTTGAAATTATCTCTCTACTTAAATAATATAAATTATAAAATGAAACCTAACATCCTCTTTTCCATAATTTAACACTTCAATATATTTTGTAAGGAATGACCAACACAATCTCTTTATCAACTGCTAAAAAAACACTTCTTAAATGAATTTGCTAAATACTACGTAATTACTTCTTTCAAAAGTCTATTTTGATAAAAGCACTTCTCAAAATAAGTACTACAGTAACAATTTTTAAAACTTGGCCAAGTTAAGGGTGCTCTTTTAAGTTAAACAACCAAACCCATATATACATAATACATATTTGTTCGACGAAACAAAAGTTAGAGGTGGATGCATGGAGTGCATGCATAACTTATAGGTTCAACTGATCATTTATATCTTTTATACATATCGTACTTGAAAAATCATAAAATTGAATCCATTGATGAATTAGATAAGTTGAAAGCTAATAACCTTAAACCGCGTCGTCAAGTGAGCCTGAAACAGAAAGTTCCAAGTTTATGGCCAGTGGCGGTGATGGCGGAGCTTGAGTTGTTGCCACTGCTGGCTCATGTGCATCGGCAATATTGATACGGCTTGTCCGGCACCGGCATATGAGAGTGTGCAAGCACCACCATACTATGCTTACTATAGCAGATGCTAAGGCAAATTTGAGAGCTATGTTAATAGTAATGTGGATGGTCAAGTCCATGATAAGGCTTAAAGCTTAGTTTAGCTTTGCGTTTGTTTTTATTGGGGAAAGTCACTGGTATGTTGTGCTGTGTTTAAGCTTTAATTTGAGTTTAATTTGAGTTTAATTTGAGAGTCATGTTTTGGCTGCATTCACATTGAATATTTTCCTTGGGTCCCATCCTAAATTGTGTCGTTGGTCGGTCTCTTCCTAAATTTTCTTGATGTCACCGGGCTATTTGTGTCATTTTGTTCCAAGTTTGCTAACTGCTATGTTGTGCTGTGTTTTAAGCTTTAGGAGGTAGACCTTTTCCACTAAATATCTAAACTACCTTTTAATTTGCCTTATTTTTCCGAGGTCTAGGTTCCGAGTAGCAACTTTGCCCCTGGTTCTTCCCTTTATTTCATTATTGTCCTGTGATGTTGATCATTGCTGTATTGGAACTTGAATGTTTGGTATTTGTTGATGATGCTGACAAACACCTTTAAAATGAAATAATTATTTCTCCAGGTAAAAATAAGTTAGAAATTTTGGATTTAGCGATCGAAATGACTTAGTTAATAAATGAGTGGGTAAGGTGGATCATGTTTTTGCCTAAAACAGAGCTTGCAGAGAACGTTATTTGGTCTGATTCTTCAAATGAAATCTAATACTTACTGAGACAATGCAATTGTTGTAGTAGATTAACTTTGCTGAAACTTTTATTATAATTCTTAATTGACGCTCTTGGTGTTTATGTACACAGTTTTGAAAATGCCTGAGATTTTACGGCTTATTAAGGTGAATGCATATAATTAAATGAGATGACATATTTATGTAGTTAACTAAGGCATTCAATTGGAACAGGGCTTAGTTCAAGTGTCTAAATGGAATATCTAGACAAGTTTAAGAAGCTACCTATGTATTAAGCCTTTTATTTAACTAGTATATAATAAGTTATTTGCATCCCATCAAGTAATTCCAATTTGAGATCATAAAGTTAACATCACAATTAAAAAGCATGTACTCTCATCCAAGTAATTGCAACAATGTAACTCCACTAACAAGAAATCTCTCGATCTATTATTTCCACTGCACTTACCTTATAATCGAGAAGTATTAAAAACAAAGTTTAAAATGAACTAGCTAAATCAACTCCCCAACTTCAAAGGATCGTGTATTAAACTATTGCATTGACTCTTTAATTGCATATTAAATTGCATTTGAGGAATCAAATTAAAATCCAACAACCAAACAAAATAAAGAATGTCAAAGAAAAGGTTCTCTGCAAGCTGAGTTTTTGCAGAAAAATAGCTATTAAATGGCCATTTCAATTCCAAATTTCTACACAGAATTAAAATGTCAAAGAGCAAAAAGAAGATAGTAGTAACCAGTTCTTCAACATTTGCTGCAGATGTAGTGTTCTCTAATGAAGCACTATTAACAGAAATCCTCCTTCGTCTGCCTGTAAAATCACTCGTCCGATTCAAATGTGTATCGAAAAAATGGCATTCTTTAATCTCTAGTCCTCACTTCACGCGCCTCAGAATTCCCTATTTCAACCCTGCAAGTGGCATTTTCTTGTACCATTCTTCATTAATTTTTAACCAACCCTTTTCACAAATTTCTGTCTTTAAGCCTGGAAAATCCAATTCCAACACCATTCCAAAAGTTCCCTTTTGTACAACATGACTCCTAAAATCTTCATCTTGCAGTCTTGCAATGGTCTTTTGCTCTGCCGCACCTTTCAAAATCCTTTCACATTTAACGAAAACTACTACATATTCAACACGACTACTCAACAATTCATCACACTTCCGAAGCCATCGGGGGATGTTATCGGGATGAGTTTAGCCTTTGATCCCTAGAAATCGCGTCATTACAAAGTTATCTGCCTCCAAATTTCTAAACTGGAACCTGCGAACCACCAGATTGAGATTTACTCATCCGAAACTAAGAAATGGAGAGCCTCTGGTCCACCTTTTCCTAGACGGTACGATATAAGTTTCAAACATGGTCTAGTTTAGGGCTGCTCACGATTTTGCTTAAAACCAAAACCAAGGCAAAATTTAACCAAACCGAATAAAAAAATTGATATTTGGTTTGGTTTGGTTTGATTTGATTTTAAATTTTAAAAACCGATAATATTTGGTTTGGTTATGATTATATTAAAAAATAACCGAATAAATAACCGAACCAAACCGATAAATTATATACATAAATTTTATAATTATTTATATGTATAATATTAGTTTTTTTTTAAATAATTATAAATATTTTATACCTATTAATCATTAATTTGATTTTTGGTCTTACTTGTGATTGTTTAAGGCCCATGTTTTTAAGAATATGTCGAACCCTTGTTTAAGTTTTTAACTCTTTAAGTGTTAAGTGTAAACCTACTAATAAAAGCTCACGTTCGTAATATGTTTTAACTTAAATTTTTAAGCCTTTAACTTTGACTCATTTGATTTTAGGTTGTTTCTTCTTTTTTCGAATTTATACCTTTCTTTTTCTTGTACGAATGGGTCAAACTTCTAATATTTTTCATATGAAAGGACAGAGGTTGTAGATTTGGAGGTTCCTATAGAAGATCTTGATACTCGCAACACGCGTTCTTTCGCAAGCACATGTGTATCTTTGCCTGTCAATACTTCTTGGGTAATCACCTAAAAGGCGAGAAAAGAACAACTCCTTGTAGTCAAGACCCTAGCCTTGGAGATAATGATAGAAAAACATCTGAAGTTTGGGATCATTACACAAAGTGTTTTTAATAAAATGGGAGAATTGAGGAAGAAATGCAAGTATTGCCCCAAAGTTTGGGATCATTACACAAAGCTTTTTTTACTTCATATATTTTCATTTTAATTTTAGGTAGTCTTTATGTTTAATTAATATGTATGTTTGTGTAACAACTAAAAGCTTCTATGCTCTACTTTATTTCGGTATGTGTATTAAGATGACAAAAATGGTGAAGCCACAACTTAGTTAGTTTTTAGCTCTATATGTAATAGTTTAGCAACTTTGGGTAACTTGAGTATGACACTATCACTATTAGTGAAAATATTTCTATGATGTATGTTCCACCTTAAACGATAAATAAAAGTTATCGTTTGAACAAAAAAAAAAAAAAGACATGTCTTTTTCAACTTTTTAATGTTTCTTGATAAGTCTCATATCTGCGTCATAAACCAAAATCCAACCAAACCGAACTAAACCGACAATAACCAACCCAGTGGTTATTATTTTATTTGGTTTGGTTATGGTTTTAGACATTCAAAAACCGACTAAATTGGTTTGGTTATGGTTTTAATCAATAACCGACCCAAACCGAACCATGAACACCCCTAGTCTAGTTTATTGGAATGGAGCCATTTATGTATCATGTAACTGTCACGACCCGACTAGGGGCCATGACGGGTACCCGAAGCTGACTACCGAGCACCTCTCGTTAGGCTAATCATCATACTCAACCTGAACATAAATAATCTCCAAAGCAACGTAGGTCTATATACATAAGCCCTCAAAGCTGCCAAAAATGATATACAAGAGTACAATGTGATCATCAGGGGACATTAACTACCCACACGTACGTATCTACAAGCCTCTACTAGAGTACTAGACATCAGGACGGGACAGGATCCCGTTGTGCCCAAATATATACACAAAAGAATATGATCATGAGTAGCACCTCCGGAATAGTAGAGTGCTCTTGTGAATCCGCTGATAAGCTCCTTTGGATCTGCACCGTCTCCCTGTCTGCCTATGGGCATGAACACAGCGTCCAAAAGAAAGGACGTCAGTACGAACATTAATCCGGATCTACTATGTTTTCGGTCTCTAAAACCCTGCAAGAATTTGCGGCAATCATATTTGCCACTATTTTGGCTATTATGATTGAGATAAGACTCTTTAGATGGTCTTTTCTATTGTATAAATCGTTGGTCTTGGAGTTGGAGTTAGAAATACATCACGATGTCTTTTTCTTCGTTATTCGATTTTGGTTTTCGTATCATGGATCTTGGGTCGCGCTTTATGGCATTTCCCTATCAAAAAAATCCGGTGATTTCTCCTCTACCTATTATGGAAAGCCTTTGGACTCTCGTCTCTTTTTCTCGTCCTTCGATTTTTTCGTTTTTGACTTCTTGTGAGAAAGGGTAAATATAGCAGAAACCGGTAGCACACGCGACAGAAAGGATTCGGGTGGGGGAGCGTCTATATTTATATTATAAGTATATTCTTAGTATATTTTAGTTATTTTTTAAGTATATAACTTTCTATTTTTTAATTTAAGTAGATGTATATTATAAGTATATTCTTAGTATGTTTTAGGTATATTCCTAACTTAATATAAGTAAAAATATGAACACAAGTAAATAGAAGAAAGCTCAATGAACTATATATTTTATTCATTCATGGATATCATTTATTTGCAAGTTGTAGTTTTTTTTAACTTGCAAATAATACATAAGTTGCAAAAAAGTAATAGAATAATAAAATCAAAAAGTGTCAATCATTTGGCTAATATCCGCCATATCATATTCAGTCATGGAGATATCTTTAAACTCTTCCATTTGGTCTATTCCACTTGCTATCAAATCTTCAATCTCTTCCTCTTCGCCTTCCACCGCTTCTGAGTTTTGGTTGTGTCGCTCCGATCTAATCCAATCGCGAATGGAAACTAGTACTTGCAAGCTAAATCCGGATAATGAGTGTCTATAGTCTCCAATTTATTGTCTTCCTTGGCTAAATGCACTTTCCGAAGTCACGGTTGATATTTGAACCGTAAGGATATCTCAAGCCATTCTTGAAAGTGTCGGATGACTCGTCTTGTATTTCTTCCACCATGCTAAGACATCCAAATCATCTAGTTGGTTGATATCCACATTTGGCTGCATCAAATAAAGGTGATATTCATCAAAGTATGCATTATTAGAAGGAGCTAGTTGTGAATGTAAAACTTTTAAATTCGACAAACCCTTTAGGTCCTTTTTGCTACTTTGAGAAGTAGTAGGGCGTAGAGCAACGGGTGTAGGACTTTCTTCTGAATTATAATAATGACTAAAAACTTTTCTAAATTCGGCATCAATCGCGAGTTCGGCTTCATTTAAAGATGGTTCAACTCCCTTGTCAATTTCTAAATAGTTATAAATTTGACCAACCAATGCTCTCGTATAAGACATTTTAAAATAAGGATTTAAAAGAGAACCCAATATGAATAAAGTTGGGATGGGAAAAAAATACTTCTTAAATTTTGTTGTCATGTTAAAAATAGCCGCTTGATAACCGACTTTATCTTTATACTCATATAAAACTCTAGCTATTTCCGCTAAGTAGGCTAAAATTTCGGTTACCATGGGATAGAATTGTCTAGAAAAAGCAAGAGTTGCATTATAAAATTTTTGTAAAAGTTCAATACATTCCTTAACATCTTCCCAATAGGTAATATTTAACCAATCATCACTATTCATATTAAAAAATGGTTGTGAACTTCTTTCGTATGGGAATCTATAATCATATGCTTGTTGTAACATAATGTAAGTGTAGTTCCACCTAGTGTCAACTTCTACTTGAATTTTCCTAGATCTAAGGCCATTTGGCACACAAGAATTCTTAAAATCTCTCATTTTTTGCCTATTAGCATTACAAAAAAGAAAAGCAACCGCATTTCTAACTTTTTGAATAGAATCTTCAAAATAGTCAAGACCATATCGAGCAATCAAGTTTAAAATGTGACAACTACATCATACATGAAAAATATTTTTTAGCGGAGGGTTTAATTCTCTTTTTTAAAAGACCAACCGCCTTTGTATTATTAGAAGCATTAACTAAAGCAATACAAAGTGTTTCTATAACTGTTAAAAAATTTCATAATAGTTGACATCGAATCCGCTAAAAATTTTCCATCATGACGACCTTTCCTTCATCATATAAAAAAGCGATAATTCTTTTTTGCATCACCCAATTATCATCAATCCAATGACATGTAATAGCAAAAAAATCTAACTTGTTAAGACTAAGACCCAAATTAGCGGTAAGAGAAATACTACAATTTAAAGAATTAAATACATAGCGCAAATAAAATCTATATTTTTTATATAAATCTATAATATCCGCTCTACAAGTACTTCTAGAAATACCCTCAAATAACGGATTATAACAACGTTGAATATAAGTAACAAACCCCAAACCCGAAGGAAAGGAAAATGATAGAGCATCAAAAGCAATCATTTGGTGCCGACACATGGTAGTTAACGTGTGCCGGTGCGTCATCCATGGAGAAAGGTCGGGCAAAAGGTCAAGCAAAAGTGCAACAAACAAGTAATGAACAAGGGCGAGGTAGAGGACGGCCTCGCAAGGTACCATTAGTCTCATTTGGTAGCTCTGTCGGCGCTAGGGTTACAGTTGCCATCGAACCAAACGCCAGTGATGAAACCCCAAAATTAGAGGTTCCTCCACCTTCGATGGAAGCCGGCCCCTCAGGGAGTCATACTGAGGTGGCCAAAAGACTAGCTCTTAGCCCCAAAACACCGGTGGAGCAGCTGGTAATGCCGGTCCCGCAAAATGAGTCAAAAGTTGGTACTATGGCAGCGAAAAATAAAGCACAAATGCCGGAATATGGTCTGCCTGAAACCAACGAACAGGAGCAAGTTATCGTGCAGGAAAATGGCCAGTGGGTCAACCTCTTCAAAAATAATAGATCGGCTGCTAATGGTATGAGTTTATCGTATATTCCTCCGATAATTGTTGATGGCATTCCTATGGCTCAATTGGAAGAGGAGGATGTGAAAATTGAAACGGATAACTGGAAATATGCCTTGATTGCGTTTTTTTTTTGGTGAATGCCCTGGGTATAATGCCATGTCTCGATATGTCTCGTAAAACTGGTCGAATGTGGCTGATCCTATACTGTACTTACATAACGAAGGGTATTACATCATAAAATTTTCAACAGAGGAGGATATGCGAGAAATCCTTTATGCTGGCCCATATACCATCAACAATAGGCCGATGGTCTTGAAACCATGGAATAAGCATTTTGATTTAAGCACGAGTTTGTCGTTGAAATTCCTTTGGGTCAATTCCCAAACCCCCTCGACCGGGGTATGGGTTTATTGAGCGGGGATAGCTAGTACCTTGGGTTCTCCACTTATATGCGGATGAATGTACGACAAAGCAATCTAGACTATCCTATGCTCGAATGCCGATTGAAATGAATGTGACTTGGCCTTTACTAGATGAGGTAATGGTTCGGACCCAGTGGCCACCAATTCGAGGCAAGAAGTTATATACGAATGGAAACTAGAATTTTGCCCTCGGTGTCAAAGAATTAGGCATATTTGTAAAGAGCATCCCGAGCACAAAAGTCAACTGCTTTGGCCACCTAAAAGAAGAAGACAGCGTAAAAAGGTCACGCAAGAATAGAGAACCACTGGTATAGTGCAGCCTGTACCTGATGAACCTCGTCAACAACCAACCAACTCAAAGGCAATTGACGAGGACCAGAGCTCAAAGGTAGTGCAACCGGTAAGGAGTGCGTAAAGACTCCTTTGCCAGAGGTGGTAACTGCTAAGAAGAGCATTGCACAGCCAGATCTCATACCTGGCACAAATCCTGCTTTCAATTTAGTAAACTTTCCAGTCTTTATCGGCTAGTCCTACCATAAAGGTCCCTGGTCTATCAATAAAGGGCAGGTTGATGTTAAAGCTCTACCTGTGGATAGAGGTGGAACTTCTCATACTGCTTAATATGTCTTGCTTATTTTGGAATATCAGAGGTACTAATAAGCGGTTTAAGCAAAAGGAGCTAAAGAAGTTTTTAGTGAATAAGAGGATTAGGCTTGCTGGCATAGTTGAAACTAGAGTTAAGGAAAAGGTCAGTATATTGAATAATATTGCTCCGGGTTGGCAAATCCATGCCAACTACTAAGATGCTGTCAACGGTAGGGTGTGGTTTATACGGGACCAACTAGCGGTTTGATGTCACTCTCGAAGCACAAAGACCTCTCGGTCGGTCCCGTTGCTTGTTCGAGATAGAACATCAGATACCCATTTCCTTGTCACAGTCATATATGGGTTTAACACAGTTGAGCTGAGAAGAGGACTATGGCAGGACTTAGCATTGTTGGCTCAAGGAGTCTCCCAACCATGGCTCGTTAGTTGGGTTTTTTAATGCTGTCCTCAATCTAAATGACAGACAGTCTGGACACCCGGTGACTCTTGCTGAAGTGTAGGATTTTTCTGAATGCATCCATAAGATTGATATGCATGAGCTCATGCGTACGGGGAATACTACACAACGTCTAATAAACAAACGGTACAGAGAGGATTCTTTGGCAGAATAGATAGAACTTTTGGCAACTTCGAATGGATGCTTAACTGGGGGCATGTCTCCACAGCATATGAACAACCATTCATCTCGGACCATGCACCAATGTTACTACAAGTACAGCAACAACACCGGCCTAGATATGTACCTTTCAAGTTCTTCAATATATGGGCAGAACATGAGAATTTTATACCCTTGGTTGAAGCTAAATGGCAGCAGCATATGGCAAACAACAAGATGCAGAGTGTGTGGCTTAAACTTAAAGCCCTCAAACCTGATTTGAGGCAACTCAACTACCAGGAGTTTAAATTCATCAAACTTAATATTGAAAGAGCTCGAGATGACCTAAGAGCAGTACAGGAGAAACAGCACTCACAACCAACAGATCGATTGATACAGCATGAGAAACAATTGCTGATCAACCTAGAGAAATGGCCCATGCTGGAAAAAAGTGCCCTTAAGCAGAAGTCTAGGGCAAAATGGATACAGCTGGGTGATTCAAACAACAAGTACTTCTCTGCTGTAAATAAAGAGAGAAATCACCGCAAACATATCCTTGAAATCACGGCACTTAATAGCACTAAGTTACATGACCCCGACAAGATTAAAGATGAGTTTGTCAACTTTTATCAGAGTTTGATGGGTTCAGTAGCAACATCCTTGCCAACTGTGTGTAAACATATCATAAGGAAGGGTCCTATACTTACACAGAAACAAAGGATTGATTTATGTGCTGAGGTGACTGATGCTGACATTTATAATGCCTTGAAGACTATTGGAGATGACAAAGCACTAGGTATTGATGGGTACAATGCTTTTTTCTTTAAAAAAAAACTCCGGCATATCATCAAGAAGATGTCATAGCTACGTAAGTAGTTTCTCAGGATCGGTACAATGTATGGCCCACGAATCGTACATCTGCCAGTCCACTGGTCCCAAAAACCAAATGCCCCACTACAGTTAAAGAGTTTAGGCCTATAGATTGTTGTTCAGTTCTCTACAAAATCATCTCAAAAATTCTAGCGAGTCGACTGCATGATGTTATGGATAATATTAGTTGTGACTCTCAAGCTGGATTTATACCAGGTAGAAGAATCTATGACAACATCATAATGGCTCATGAATTGGTCAAAGCATATAGTAGGAAGAATATTTCTAATCGATGCATGATAAAGATTGACCTTCAGAAGGCCTATGACTCAGTGGAATGGATTTATCTGGAACAAGTAATGACAGAGCTAGGCTTCCCCCATGTATTTACATCTTGGGTAATGGCTTGTGTTAAGTCGATTACCTATTCGGTGTTGTCACACGTGAACCCACACGCGCTTTCCCGAGTGTACTTCAAGCGGACTTAGACAGGGTGACATGTCCCCGTTCCTCTTTGCTATTGCGATGGAATATCTTAGTAGGAATCTGAATGACCTCAAGGAAAATAAGGCTTTCAAGTTCCATCCACAATGTGCCAAACTGGGTGTCACACATCTTTGCTTTGCTTATGACCTCCTATTATTCTCTAAAGGGTAACGGCCTCTGGCACCATTCGTGACAATGCGTGTTTTCAAAAGTTTTCAACAGACGTTTACTAGCAAATCTAGGTAAGATTTCAATTTATTTTCGAGGGGTTTCCCCGTACATCGATCGTCATGATCATACAGAATTGGGTTTCACCGCAGTGCCAACTTCCTTTAAGTACCTCAAGTTCCGTTGTCTACCAAAAAACTATCTATTCTATAGAAAATTGTATCCCTTATCGACAAGATTATAGCTAAAATATCATCTTGGACAGCAAAAAAACTATCCTATGCGGGTCGAGTGCAATTGGCATTACCGTTATTTCGTGTCCAAGCCTTATCGTGGTAAACGCTTTAATCCTCTAAGATATTGACCCTTATAGAAGGGCACTGCCAAAGCTATATTTGGTCAGGAGAAGGAGTTATCACAAAAAAAGCACTAGTTGCCCTGGAAACAATGTGTAGTCCTAAATCTGCAAGTGGACTGAACCTGATAAATCTTTAGAAGTTGAATAAAGCTGCTGTGGCCAGATTTTGCTGGGATTTAGCCTATAAATCTGACAAACTATTGGTTAAATGGTTTCACGTTTATATAAAGGACCCAGATTGAATGTGTATCTCTGTCCTGCAAACCTAGTTGGATGGTACGAAAAATTTTCGTCGCTTGATCAAATACTACGTACGTGGGGTCCTCACAATTGTGGGCGAGTATAATCGTAAAAATGTCTCCGATTGATAAGGGAGTTGCCAAGAATACTATGGAAATGTGTAATGTTTGCTAACCATACCGGTGCCAAAAGCCACCTTTATCGTGGCGCATTGCGTCGAGAGGATCAACTTTGGATAGGTTGATTAAATGGGGGCTGGAAGCCACCAAAACATGTGCACTGTGTTAACAAGCTTCTGAGAACCATGAGCATATATTTGTCCAAAGGTCCTACGCGCGCCCTTATGGGACGCAGTGCTTGATGATCAAAAGGGGGAGTGACTCACCACTCCGAAATTCGCTTTTATGCGGCCGATCATCGCTAATAGCGAGGGTAAACCTCGGACGCGTCGGCTCTTCCAAGGTACGGTCGTTGCCGAGGTTATCTACCGTGGATGGACGCAACCAAACCGTGTTTGAGCAAAAGTGCGGCACGATGGAAAAAAATGGCAAAGGATCCGGCTTGTGTTTGTTTGCCACCGAGCTCCCACCAGAATGCAAAATCGGTCCGTAGCTTCCGGGTTAACTAGCCTCCGTACCGATCCTCGTTATGTTTTGGAGTTGATTGTAGATCGTAGCAAGCTGTGTTGGCTTCGCTAATTTTGTAATGTTCTCAATGGTAATTAATAAAATGTTGTTAGTTACCAAAAAAAAAAAAAAAATCAACCATTTTAGCTATTTTACACACTCTTTTTTCTTGTCATAGCTAAAAATTTTACCGGTTCGTGAGTCTATTGTCATTTGAATACCCCCTACATTTGAACCCATTTTCTCTCCCCAAACATCCTTATGTTTAGATCTCATACGATCCGTTAAGCCAGAACCCGTTCCACCATCCTTACTAGTTTCCTTGCCTAAAAATAAATTCTTGTTTACATATACATGTAGCTGTTTGTCTTTCCTATCTTTAGTCATAAATTTTTAAATTTTAGCAGTTGGCATACGAGTTCTTAGCGGTTTGTCTTGTGTATGTGATTGTGCAGGATCTGTATCTCCTATGAAATTTTCGGGGGCTTGTGTTTCATCATCATCAATTTCATTAAAAGTGCCGGTATAGTGTTGTTGCATTACCTCATGATCTAAAAGTGAATTATTTCCACCAATATCAATACCTACATTAGGTGTTTCGTTCACAAATGTTTCCTCATTAAACCCACCCCTAACAATACCACTACTACCGCACTTAATGCCTAAATCTCGTCGACATTATTAAAAATAGAATTAATTTAAATCACACTCAAATAAATCACAAGAAAATAAATTGCAACAAATTAAATTGTAAAATTAAATATGAAAATAAAGATAGAGTTGGAACAAAGGTACCAAATTGCTGGACTAATTTCCACCAAAGTGAAGGCCAAGGTAGAATTGAAATCCATCAAAGTTTTTGAGCTACTTCGGATTGTTGCAGAAAATTACAATCTCACCAACAATTTTTTTTATAATTGTAAAATTAATAATTAAACTAGAATAAAACTTTATAATATTTAATTGAGAGAAATTTAAAAATAGCTAATTGTTGCAAAGTAGCTATAATTGAGAGAATTGAGAGAAAGAGAAGAGTGAATTGGTGTGGATTAAAATTGAAAATGGAGAGGGGTTTATATAGGGGGTGGGGGATGGGTTAAAGTGTAAAAAAAAAAGTTTAGGGGGGTTGGG
>NW_026720156.1:0-23490 GCF_029784015.1 Lycium ferocissimum
AATAAAGGTTTATGGCAAAGTAAGTTTTACAACAATGACGACGAACATGTTCTACAATGACATGGATGATGTCAAGGAAGAAAATGTTTACATGAAGAATATGACCATGATGATTCTATGATTAAAGGTTCCAAGTTCATGATTCCAGTGACGAGATGAGAACGTTAAGCTATTTCTTGAACTCTCAACTCTATTCATGAATAATGACTATTTTTTTTTAAGATCCCAAGTATGTGAAACAATGCCTTATGATCTTGTTCTATGTTTTCTCATGATGTTACTTTCCATTGATAGTCTCGCCTTACTACTAGTTCCTTCGAGGTGAGACAAGCGCCCATAGTTATTCCATAATATAATCGGAGGTTACCGACCTTACGTCACTCCGATGGTTACATGATTTTCTTGGGCTCTCCTGCATGCTTATATGACATATGTATATGAAAAATGTACATGAACATGGGGTGGGGGGAAGGGATACATGGGGAAATGGGAAGGGAAACATGTTTCATTGCCACCTGGTCAGCTGACTCATCATTCCGGACGCGGGATGCCCGGACGCGGGATTTATGGGCGAGCCGGAGTGTTTCGGCGCAATGTGGGCGAGCCGACGTTGTTCGGTGCTATGATACTACATGATACACTATGACTTGATATGATATAACACGACATGATATGTTACGATACTATATATTAAAACATGACATGACATAAGTTCTATTTTCTATGCCTATGAAAAGAAATGTTCTTTTTTCTAAAAAGGGAAAACAAGCATGCATGGCATCCGCCTCTCAGGCACTCATATGCACAAAGTTACTCTACTATCCTATGATATGTTCTATGCTTCCATGCAGTTATTGTTCATTTGTACAGGCTATTCCTTTACCTCACGATATGATATCCTGTTATTAATCATGCTTATATTTCTTACTATGTTGCTATTCCTGCCTTACATACTCAGTACATGGCTCGTCACCCCTCTTCTTCGGGTCGCGTTTCACCGCGTGGTGCACCCGGACGAGCCGAAGCTTGCATAGAGGATGTCCGGCGGAGTTGGTAGGCTCCACTTGTCTGGAGTGCACCGAGTCGGAAGTATATGTCTTTGTGCGGTTGTTCGAAGTTAGAGACTTTGCGGAGGAGTCGTGGGTCTAGAGTGTCGGTTTGAAAACAGCCCCACTAGCCGATATGTTTTTATTATAAATTATGTTATAGAGTCTTTACATTTACAGACTGTGTTTAATTTGAGGAACGACAAAAAGATTTTGCAAATTTTACTATGTATTTTACTTTCATTTGATTTAAGAATCCAAAGAGAATATGTGAGTAATAAGAGTCCGCGGGTTCGCTCGGCTCGAATATGGAGTCGGGTGCCCATCACACCCTAGTAAGATCGTGGTGTGACAGTACACACGGTATTTCATGTTTCTATGCTTCGTAAATGTATTGGTGACCCTTCAGTATTTCCGTAGATGATATCCAGGTCACGGGGGAGCTATCTTATGAGGAGCGACCTATAGCCATATTGGATCGTCGGGTAAGAAAGTTGCGGAACAAAGATGTGGCTTCGTTAAAGTCTTTGTGGCGGAATAATAATCGAGAGGAAGTGACCGGGGAAGCGAGGGCGAGATGAAGAAGAAGTATCCTCATTTATTTTCAGAGCCTACAGGTAATCCAATCCTCTATTTGACTATGTTGTTTGATAAATGAATTATTGATCAATGAATGTATTGTTGTGATAGTTGAAAAGGAAACTCCCCCAAAATTGTTTGTATGACCCGTAAGGTTAATCTAACATTCGAGGACGAATGTTCTAAAGGGGGGGAGGATGTTATATCCCGTATTTTTGTACATTGGAACAATTCAGATTAATTATGATAAGTTAAGGACAAAACTATTTTGGGATACAAAGTCGGGATTTTTGACCTTCGATTTTATTTTGAGACATAAGTTGTTCATGAATTTGTTGGTATGGAATAATTAGGAGAATTTGGGACCAAAAGTGATAAAATTGGAAGTTGAAAAAGTCATCCATTTCTATGGTTGGCCGTGTAAGTGGGGTGGATGGCCCACACAAATTGTGTTCAATTTTAATTGGAACAACACATGGTGTGGGCCAAGGGACAATTGTACACTTCATTTAAATGACAAAAGATGACTAACTAGTCTTCATTCTCTTTCACAACACTTAGAAAAAATTTGAAGATTGAAGAGCACCACAAAAGGGGGTTCTCGGCCAAGAACCAAGAAAACCAACCTTCATTTCTAGCCTTCCCAAAATATTTTGTTGATGCTAACCCCACTATTTTGAGGTCCCTAAGTAACGTGGAAGTATCGTTGGAGCGATCAACCCGCTAATTTTCATTATTTCAAACCCTAGCCTCTTGTGGAATTGAAGAGAAAAGGTAAGAATTGATTATGTTTTATGTGTTGTAGCGGTTGTATGTATGTTGTAGTATGCTAAAATGAAGGAAATTCATGAAATATGGCATGTTGAAGTGGAGGTGGTGAATGTAGTGTTGAGCCGTGTAAGTATGTGTGTGTTGTGTGTGTTGGGTTGTGTTGAAACTATGAATTAATGTCTAGTTAGTATAGTATGATCATTGTAAGGTGAAGAACGATTGAGAGTCATCCATATATGTATGTGTGTAGTGTGGGTCGAAATGGGTCATATTATATGACAATGAACGAATTGATATCGCTTAATGTTTTAGTCGTCGTCGTTATGAATTCTATGTTGGAAATGAATGTTTAATGACTCAAATTGATGTTGTAGTTGTTGCGGACTGATTTGGAGACTATTGTGCATTTAATGTATTTTGCATATTGATGAGAATAGTATTGTTAGAATGTGAATTGTGGATGCAAATCATGATTTGGAAATAAGGAATGGGTTAAAGTGAGGTTCTCGGTTTAGGGGCTGAATTCGGGTAGCATGGAGAAATTGTTGGATTGTTTGAAATGTTGTATGAATTGCTTAGAATGTCTTTAAATATGGTTGGTATGGGTTCATGTCACGACCCAACCCCGTAGGCCGCGACTAGCGCCCGAACTGGGCACCCGAACACACATATTCAACGGGATCACACCAAGTGATCTACACGTATACAAATATCAAATGTGGTGTCAAACTATTGCAAACACAAACACAGATATATCAGAAGCCGGTAAGGCTATGTTTCAAACTTATATTATTTTAAAAAATTTTCGAGTTTTCTTTGTTTTTCTGACCATCCAAAATAACCCTGCACGCAGAAAATACCAACAAAGGCCACACAGGGCCAACAGATCGACATTTACATATATACGCAAGCCGACAAGGCTGCCATGGCGAAAATTTAATCGCCCAAAACATATATCATACAAGTCTAACCGAACGGACGGGCACAACCCACACGTATATATCCACGGACCTCCAAACGGA
Source organism: Lycium ferocissimum (assembly GCF_029784015.1). Taxonomy (NCBI): domain Eukaryota; kingdom Viridiplantae; phylum Streptophyta; class Magnoliopsida; order Solanales; family Solanaceae; genus Lycium; species Lycium ferocissimum. The sequence goes on from NW_026720156.1 coordinate 3,419, forward strand.
CTAACGTAATCATATGACGGGACAGGGCCCCGCCGTACCCCTGAACAAACAAATATGTACATCAGAAGGGTGTATACCAAAATACGGGCTCCGGAATAAGAGGAGCACTCCAACAGCAGATAAAGGTGTCCTAGACTGGTGGGTCACCAAATGGTGCGTCTGTACCTGCGGGCATGAAACGCAGCCCCCCGAAGAAAGGGGGGTCGGCACGGAATATGTCGAGTATGCAAAGCAGAAATATACAATAATCAAATCTGGGTCATAATCGAAACGGAAGTACGGAACGTAAGTACATATCCAAAAATACCAAAATGTTTATTTATCAAGTTATTATTATTTTTTTTCCTCAAGAATAACAAAGTATGTATACGACTCAGTATCACACCATATACCGCTGTCAAAATCTAGCGGCACTATCATATCACATAACATACCGCGGCCAAATACCCAGCGGCAATATCATAACATACGCGGCCAAATACCCAGCGGCAAATATCACATAGCATACCGCGGCCAAATACCCGGCTATATCACATAACAGACCGCGGCCGAATACCCAGCGGTAATATCACGTACCGGCATACAAATCATTATTACAAACCCAATAGAATAACCAAAGCGTACTATTATTTCCAAACCAAGAAAATAGTCAAATCAAATTTTCCCCGAATGTCACTCGAAAACATATCAAACCGAACTTTAGAAACCATAATCCCGTATTAAAATCACATGCATATGAGAAAATAAATAATTAAGTTACCTTCCAAAATCCGATGACCAAATATATTTACTAACATCGGAAAGTGCAGAAACAAGTTTCGCATTTATCTAATTAGTATACAAAAGTTACAACCTTCTGAAATCGTTCTTATGTGTCAAAATGTATTATCAAACTCAATAAAGTAGTTAAAATAACTATTTTATAGTAATCGGAGCGATGGTCAAAAGTTCTCTTTCAAAATCTCGTAAATATACCAAACAGAGCGACATAGGGAGACCTCGGAATGCGTGAGCCCCATCTCGGTCAAATTGAGGCGGCGTACCCTAAACTAGGGTCGTTAGGCCTTACGAGGTCATATACAAAGGATTCTAGGCCCTCCAATATCATTTGGGCGAACTACGGATGTTTGAACAAATGCTTCAACAAAACAGACATGCTTAATTCAATTCTACCGAATGAGAAAGGGCTAAAATGAAGCTCGGATTCCGAGGAGTAGAGTCGTCCCCAAAGCTCGTATCTTAGCCTAACATACCTAGGACATGCCAAGGGAAGGAAAGAGCAAGCTTCACATACCTTATTCGCTTCTTAGGCTTGTCTAAATTCAACCCCGTTTCCTCCAAAATGCTATTGGTCACAATTACCAAATGTCGCTTGTAAGCCTTAAGAATACAAGGTTGGAAGTAATGCTTATCTACGAAATTTCGACAAAGATTTCCCCTATAATTACAACATCCCCGAGAATTCAACTCGGCCAAATCAACAACAACAACACCAACGATCAACCCAACAACATCAATAACCAATTCAAGACGCATTCTATCATTAATAACGCTTTTCTACATAAGTTGACATCATTCACTACATTCAAGCTAGGGGTCGCTTACATTCAACCCAACATTATCATTTATACATTCAAATACTAATCCAAACTCATTCCAACCACATTCAAGAGCATTCTAAGCAAATCATACAATATTTTCAACAATCCAACAATGGCTCCAATCCACCCGAAATCAGCCCCCAAACCCGAGAACCTCACTTTAACACATTCCTCATTTTCAAATCATGATTTGCATCCACAACTCACATTCTAACAATGCCATTCTCATCAATATACAAATTACATTAAATGTACAATAACCTCCTGTTATAACCCGTATTTTTCACCTTTGCACACCTTGGGAATTTTGAGACAAGTTGAGGATAATGCAATGGATTGATTTTGTTTGATATATATGTTGGTTATGAAAAATTTAGACGTGGAAATATTGGAAGAGACTAAGGACAAAATTGGAAATTTTGGAAATTTATTTCGGGAATTATAAATGAGGTTCCTAACGAATTGGGCTCAACAAAAATAAGAAAAAATTTAGAGCCCAATCCATGTAAGTGGCCGGCCATGGTGCCTTAGGATGGCCAAGCCCATGATTTAATTATCATGTGAAGAGCATGTGCTTCATTAATATAAAGAGCTAATATTCATGAAAATTCTAGAGAATTTTCAAGACAAGTGAAAGAAGGAGAAAAACAAGAAAATCAAGAGAACAACATTGAGGCCATTCGGCCAAGGGTGAGGAAACCAACCCTCCAAAATCTTGCTTCCAAAATTATTTTCTTGTGGTTTTCATACTAATTCAAGGTCCCTTTACAACATGGTGCAATTGGTTTGGAAGAATAAGCATTGGTTTCCTCAATTCAACACTTGAGGAAGTGAAGAAGTTTGAAGAAAAGGTAAGAATTCATCTCTTCTATTTATATTATGAAGGTTTATTCGTGTTGTAGAGCATGTGAATGAGTAGAATATATGGAAATAAGGAAGTTGGCAAAGTGGATGTGAATATTTGTATGGGGCCGTGCATGGGGGTGTGTGGCATAGTTGAGATGAGTTGAATTTTTGGTTGTATTCTAGTTATGAATATTATGGAAATTGCATTGGAAATGAAAATTCGGATGAAGTTGAAGAATTATATGTTGGCCGTATGTATGTAAGTTGGTGTAGAAAAATATGAGCTAATGTTAATTAGTAGTTAGTTGTTGTTAGCATGTATTCGATGATATAAATGTAAATTTGGTTGAGGTTGGAATATGGGTGTTTGGCCGTGTGGTATGGTGGTGCTAGGAAGGAGTGAATTAATGTTGTTTAATATGTGAGTGGTCTTGTTATGATCCTTGTAAGGTAAATGGTTAAAATGATGTAAGTTTGCATTGAAATGGAATGTAGGAACTTATGTCGTATTTGTATGATTTTATGACATTATGGGAATTAAGGTGTTAAGGTGTGAATTATGATGATTGTTGATGAATTTGGAAGATGGAAATATGTTATGAATATGTATGTTAAAGATTAGACGATTTGGATAAATTATGACTTTAGTGGAAAGTTGTATATTTTGTATAGTTTGTGTTATATTGTGTTTTGTGGTGATTGTTGATGTTGTTGTTGGGTTGTTGTTGATTGTCTTGAGCCGAGTTGAATCTCGGGGGTGATATATTTATAGGGGAGGTGCACAAATTTCGGTAGCCAAATAGAAACCAAAGACCGAAATGTCATCTTGCATGAATAGTAACTCGGTAAAGATGACCATTTGCGATTTTCGACGAAACAAAGATTGGAGTTTTGGTAAGCGTAAAGGGCAAGAAAGGTATGTAAAGCTCTCCCATTTCTTCTATTGGCACGTCTTGGGTGCATTAGGCTTGACTTTGGACCTCGGGGGCACCTCTACTCCTCGGAATCTACGTCCAAAAATGCCCCTTTTTCATTCAGTCGAATTGAACTAAATATTTTGCGAATAGTTAGAAAAATTGTTTAAACCTCTAAAACTTGTATAAATGCATTCCGATTGTCCTAATATCCTTGTAAGTGATATTATGAGTTTAACATATGTAATTTACGTCCGCCACCTCAATTGACCGAGGTGGGCCCCCTATTTCTGATTTTACTCTTTTGTATTTACGATTTGACTTCGAGCGAGTTTTTAAGGAATGTTTTAGCTACTAAACCAAAATTATTTTAAATATTCCATTAAGTCCTATGAAACGTTTTGATACGTACTTCGACTCTGAATGTTCTGTTCTGACGTAACCCTCCGTGATGTCCGAAAGGTACGTACTATGACTCCGTCCGATTTCATTGATCTGATTTGTTATTTGATATGCCTCATCGAGTCTCTGGAAATATAAATGTTATTTTTATTGCATTAGTTTCTCACTACTCCACTCGTGGATGCCTCAATGTTTCCACACCGAGCCCGGCCAGGATATGTTCTCAAGCGTACTTCTCTGCATTGTTCGCCGCGCTCCGGTGTGAGGGGGCAGGTATTACACGTACATGGGTTACGGTGTATGATGTGCCATGTACATATATTCTGATATCTGATTATGTGATGTGATGTGGCCACGTGGTATGTTATGCTTTGTTTCGAGATATTCCTACTCAAGTATGATGTGCTTTGGCGCGGGACGTGGCGTGAGCAGCTCTCGTTCGTTCACCGAGTCCCATAGCGGGCCGGCTTTTGCATATGTTTTCTCGTATGCATTCCGTATGATTTCGGTACGCATTTTTGATTACCGGCGCACCTCCATTGTTTTCCGCACATTCTCGTTTCCGATTTTAATTTTATTTATTACATGCTCGCTTACATATTCAAGCACATTTTTCGCACCGACCCCTTTCTTTCGGGGTCTGCGTTTCGTGCCGCGTGTGTACGACCGATTTGTGGATCCGTTGCTTAGGTTTTCGTCACCGTTGAAGTGCTCCTTTGTCCGGGCCCGTATTTTGGTATAAGATTTCCGTCGCATATGTACGTATTTATTTCGGGGTACGACGGGCCCCGTCCCGTCATATGATTATGTCTCGTTCCGAGGTCTGTAGATACGTGGTGTGGGTTATGTATATGTTTCGTGAGATTTGCGTACGTTTAGAGTTCATCTATGTTTTGTGACGACTACTTATCGCTCGTGCGGCATGCCCACATGTCCCCGTTAAACTAATATTTCGTTTATTTGTAATGTTTTGCTAATTTAGGTTAAGGTACGTACGAGTGTCCAACTAGGGCACGTGTCGCGGCCTACGGAGTTTGGTCGTGACAAAAGTGGTATCGAGCGGTTAGGTCCTCGGAATGTCTACGACCGTGTCTAGTGAGTCCGTTTATGGTGTGAAGCGCGCCACATTTATAAACAAGGAGGCTCACAGCATTTAGGAATTGTTGACCATCTTTCTCGTCTTAGATCGTGCGATAGAGCCAAGTCATAGGAAATAAAAATTCCTTCGCTTGCGTCGGCGGAAAATGGTAAGTGGTGACGGGAGAGGTCACACGGGTAAGTTCAAATATATTTGTTCGTTACCGAAACAAAAGTCCCGAATGGTTAGAGTGGGATACGAGGCTATATATTCTGTACGGTATTATGGGTATTTGCGGCGTGCAGATTTCGAAGTAATAAGAATTTGCGAAGGTGACTGCCGAAGCTCAAGAAGGGTAAAATAGTAATTGTACAAGGAAGGACGTGTTGTGAATATGCCTCGGGATCTGTAAGGCCTCGATTAGCCTCGTATTATGTAATAAAGGTCGTGGTGTGGAAATGGACGTGATTATACCGACATTAAGGGACCGTAATCCGTCGAAGTTGCGAAGTTAAGCGTGCTCGTGGGGAGCAATTCTAGGATGGGTGACCCCCCTGGGAAGTAATTGAAGAATTTTGCAAACTTGAAATTTAAGGGGATAGATGGGAATTTAGATAGACCTAAGAATAACTATAGTACACGGGGTGGATTGTGACGAGCTCCAGTTTAAGGAAATGATAGTAGGGTTGCGACAAGAATATGGACGAAAAAAAAAAAAAGAAAAAAAAAAAGAAAGAGTCGTGACAGATGTGAATGTAGAGGTAAGACCGTAGTGGGAAGGATACAAGAAAATTCCACAATTGTAGGTATAAGAAATAAATGGGAATTTGGGGTGACCTAAAGGAAAAGGAAGTATGTGAAGCGGTACGCACTCTTACGTGTCGCGCGGACCGGAAGCGCATTAAATTGGGAAAGAAGAAAGCGCAATATCGCTCGGGGAATTAGGTAAGTGCGAAAAGCGATTGGAAATGTTTGTAAGTAGAATGGTGATGAGTGTATATATATATGTATGTGTATGACTTTCCCTCGGTGATTACGTTGATCGAAGCTTAGTCCTAGTGACAAGAAGTTGCAACTAACGGAAGGCATTACGAAACTAACATAAGATGAAGTGAAAGGGTAAGAAACAAATGTTACGCATCGGATCGACTCCCGATTGCGTTACAAATAGTGATTGAAAGAGTTCTAGTATGACAATATTTGGAGAAACAATCGAGTAAAGATATTGGAGAGCAAGGGGATTGAAGTATTGGGAGGAATTAAGGATGAGAAATATGATTAAGCAAAGCCTTCGAGGGAGTCGACAAAGCAGGTAGGAAATCGGCGTGTAGAAATGAGAAAAACAAGCTGCAATCAAGCGAGAAGTAAAACGCGACAAGGAAATTTCCATAGGTCTCTACAAGAGTATTAAAGGTAGCCCTCGATCCCGAACGCGATTCCGTATGCCATTCTCGCGCCTCCGACTTTGATAAAACTCTTGTCTATTATACCCGCATACTTCGAATCTAATTATGTCTCTCTCCGCTATACCTCTATACTTCCGATTCTCGACCGCAAATCCGTCCGATACATCTCTCTCGTACGATTGATTCCGATCATGAATCGTCCGACACACGTTCGTCCGTCCGACCCCCGACTACGAATGCGTCCGGTGAATATGCACGTACGCTTCGACTCGATTACGGGTCCGCTCGATACGCTCCCGTACATCCGGCTCCAAATTTGAGTCTGCTTGATTCGTCGTCCTCGTTGTACCGTTGTGCTTCGATTCCGGACACGACTCCGTCCGACGTCCGTTTGATCCTCCGACCCGACGCGGATTCCGGGTTCGCCGATACCCGTGCTTAAGATCCCGAGCGACCTTAGCGAGGGGATTTCGACGAATGATAGAAGGAGTTGAAAGATGAAGGCCCTTACAAGTGTTTCGGTCAAGCTTAAGTATGTGTGCGGAAAGATAGAAACCTCCCCGAAGTGCTATGAAGCCCCATAAGGTCAGTTGAACATTCGAGGACGAATGTTCTAAAAGGGGGGGAGGATGTTATAACCCGTATTTTTCACCTTTGCACACCTTGGGAATTTTGAGACAAGTTGAGGATAATGCAATGGATTGATTTTGTTTGATATATATGTTGGTTATGAAAAATTTAGACGTGGAAATATTGGAAGAGACTAAGGACAAAATTGGAAATTTTGGAAATTTATTTCGGGAATTATAAATGAGGTTCCTAACGAATTGGGCTCAACAAAAATAAGAAAAAATTTAGAGCCCAATCCATGTAAGTGGCCGGCCATGGTGCCTTAGGATGGCCAAGCCCATGATTTAATTATCATGTGAAGAGCATGTGCTTCATTAATATAAAGAGCTAATATTCATGAAAATTCTAGAGAATTTTCAAGACAAGTGTGAAGAAGGAGAAAAACAAGAAAATCAAGAGAACAATATTGAGGCCATTCGGCCAGGGTGAGGGAAACCAACCCTCCAAAATCTTGCTTCCAAAATTATTTTCTTGTGGTTTTCATACTAATTCAAGGTCCCTTTACAACATGGTGCAATTGGTTTGGAAGAATAAGCATTGGTTTCCTCAATTCAACACTTGAGGAAGTGAAGAAGTTTGAAGAAAAAGGTAAGAATTCATCTCTTCTATTTATATTATGAAGGTTTATTCGTGTTGTAGAGCATGTGAATGAGTAGAATATATGGAAATAAGGAAGTTGGCAAAGTGGATGTGAATATTTGTATGGGGCCGTGCATGGGGGTGTGGCATAGTTGAGATGAGTTGAATTTTTTGTTGTATTCTAGTTATGAATATTATGGAAATTGCATTGGAAATGAAAATTCGGATGAAGTTGAAGAATTATATGTTGGTCAGTATGTATGTAAGTTGGTGTAGAAAAATATGAGCTAATGTTAATTAGTAGTTAGTTGTTGTTAGCATGTATTCGATGATATAAATGTAAATTTGGTTGAGGTTGGAATATGGGTGTTTGGCCGTGTGGTATGGTGGTGCTAGGAAGGGAGTGAATTAATGTTGTTTAATATGTGAGTGGTCTTGTTATGATCCTTGTAAGGTAAATGAAGTTAAAATGATGTAAGTTTGCATTGAAATGGAATGTAGGAACTTATGTCGTATTTGTATGATTTTATGACATTATGGGAATTAAGGTGTTAAGGTGTGAATTATGATGATTGTTGATGAATTTGGAAGATGGAAATATGTTATGAATATGTATGTTAAAGATTAGACGATTTGGATAAATTATGACTTTAGTGGAAAGTTGTATATTTTGTATAGTTTGTGTTATATTGTGTTTTGTGGTGATTGTTGATGTTGTTGTTGGGTTGTTGTTGATTGTCTTGAGCCGAGTTGAATCTCGGGGTGATATATTTATAGGAGAGAGTCTTTAACGAAATTTCGGTAGCCAAATAGAAACCAAAGATCCGAAATGTCATTTTGCATGAATAGTAACCGGTAAAAGATGACCATTTGCAGATTTTCGACGAAACGAGATTGGAGTTTTGGTAAGCGTAAAGGGCAAGAAAGGTATGTAAAGCTCTCCCATTTCTTCTATTGGCACGTCTTGGGTGCATTAGGCTTGACTTTGGACCTCGGGGGAACCTCTACTCCTCGGAATCTACGTCCAAAAATGCCCCTTTTTCATTCGATCGAATTGAACTAAATATTTTGCGAATAGTTAGAAAAATTGTTTAAACCTCTAAAACTTGTATAAATGCATTCCGATTGTCCTAATATCCTTGTAAGTGATATTATGAGTTTAACATATGTAATTTACGTCCGCCACCTCGGTTGACCGAGGTGGGCCCCTATTTACGATTTTACTCTTTTGTATTTACGATTTGACTTCGAGCGGTTTTTAAGGAATGTTTTAGCTACTAAACCAAAATTATTTTAAATATTTCATTAAGTCCTATGAAACGTTTTGATACGTACTTCGACTCTAAATGTTCTGTTCTGACGTAACCCTCCGTGATGTCCGAAAGGTACGTACTATGACTCGTCCGATTTCATTGATCTGATTTGTTATTTGATATGCCTCATCGAGTCTCTGGAAATATAAATGTTATTTTTATTGCATTAGTTTCTCACTACTCCACTCGTGGATGCCTCAATGTTTCCCCACACCGAGCCGGGCCGGGGATATGTTCTCAAGCGTACTTCTCCGCATTGTTCGCCGCGCTCGTGTGAGGGGGTATTACACGTACATGGGTTACGGTGTATGATGTGCCATGTACATATATTCGATATCCGATTATGTGATGTGATGTGGCCACGTGGTATGTTATGCTTTGTTTCGGAGATATTCCTACTCCGAAGTATGATGTGCTTTGGCGCGGGACAGAAGGGAGCGCCTCTGTTCTGTTCACCGAGTCCCATAGCGGGGCCGGCTTTTGCATATGTTTTCTGCATGCATTACGTATGATTTCTGGTACGCATTTTTGATTACCTATGCACCTCCATTGTTTTCCGCACATTCTGTTCTGATTTTAATTTTATTTATTACATGCTCTGCTTTACATATTCAGTACATTTTCCGTACTGACCCCCTTTCTTCGGGGGCTGCGTTTCGTGCCGCGGCAGTACGGTGACATCGATTTGTGGATCCGTTGCTTAGGTTATCTCGTCACTGTCGTTGAAGTGCTCCTTTGTCCTGAGCTCCGTATTTTGGTATAAGATTTCTGTATATGTACGTATTTATTCGGGGTACGACGGGGCCCCGTCCCGTCATATGATTATGTTCGTTTCGTAGAGGTCCGTAGACATGTGGTGTGGGTTATGTATATGTTTCGTGAGATTTGCGTACGTTTAGAGTTCATCTATGTTTTGTGACGGCCTTATCGGCCTTCGTGCGGCATGCCCACATGTCCCCGTTAAACTAATATTTCTGCTTATTTGTAATGTTTTGCTAATTTAGGTTAAGGTACGTATGAGTGTCCAACTAGGGCACGTGTCGCGGCCTACGGAGTTGGGTCGTGACACCTCCAAATCAGTCCATACATTTATAACATCAATTTGAGTCATTAAACATTCATTCTCATCATGAAATTCATAACGACAACAACTAAAACGTTAAGCGACATTAATGTGTTCTTTGTCATATAACATGACCCATTTTCGGCCAACACACCAACATGCACATATTGATAATTCTCACTCATTTCTTCACACTACAACAATTAACATACTACATAGGACTTAATTCATCACTTAAACACAACACAACACACACACCTCACACGGCCATATGCTACACACACCACCTTCACTCCAACATGCCATATTTCATGATTTTCATCTGTTTTTACATAATACAACATACATACAACCTTTATAACACATAAAGCATGATCAAATCTTACCTTTCTTCTTCAACTCCACACTTTGCCTAGGGTTTCCAAAGATGAAAACTAGCGGGTTGATCGCCCCAACAACACTTCCACGCTACTTAGGGACCTCAAAATAGTGGGTTTGCATCAACAAAATATTTTTGGAGTGGCTCAAATTGAAGTTGATTTTCCAAGGGCTTGGCCGAGAGCCTCCTTGAAGTTCATCCAAGTTCCCCTTTTTTTATCTAAGTGTTGAATGAAAATAATGAACTAGTAGTCATCTTTTATGCTAGTATAAGACTTATACATGTGTCCCTTGGCCCACACCATGTGTTGGAGCAATTAAAATTGGACACAAAAATGGGTGGGACCAATTAAATCCCACACGGCTACAAGGCCATATATAGCATGATTTTCAACTTTCCAATACTACAATTTTTGGTCCCAAATTTTCCTAATTGTTCCATACCAACAAATTCATGAACAACTTATGTCTCAAAATAAAATCGAAGGTCAAAAGTCTCGACTTTGTATCCCGAAATGGTTTTGTCCCCAATTTATCACAATTAATCCAGATTGTCCCAATGTACAAAAATACGGGATATAACATCGGGTTAATGTTTGAATGTATAAGTATCGATGTTGGCTTGAAGGTAAGCCGTTGAATTGGAATTATGAATGTTGTTGAATGATGGAAAAAGAGAGCTATTATTGTTGCATTGCCTTTCGGATTGGTTGTTGATGTTGCTAGGTTAGTTATTGTTGTTGTTGTTGATTGATTTGGCCGAGTTAAATTCTCGGGGTGGCCTATTTGCAGGGGAAATGTTGAATTTCGTAGAATTAAGGGCAAATTTGGAATTAAATGCCCAAAAAGTCTTTAGCTAATGTTTAACATTTTATGACTTGTTTATAGATCGTGGCACGAGTTCGTAGGTGGGATCTAGCTTGAGTTTGGATTATATTGGAGAGCGTTTGAGGTATGTAAAGTAACCCTTCTTTCCTTGGCATGCCTTAGTTAAAATAAAGCTATGACACGAACTTGAGGGAAACTCTATTCCGCAATGGACGGAGCATGTCTATGATACGCATTTGTTTCTTGATATTCATATGTTGATGTGATGAAATATTGATCCTTATGTCCTTGGAACTACTAGTTTACCAAAGTTGCATGAAAGTTTGATTTCTAAAAGAATTTATTCTTTAACAATTCGAAAACTACAAACGCCCATAACTTTCACGAAAAAGCTCGGATTGCTTTGAAATTTTTGTAGAAGCTTGTATGATCTAGGATGAGTATGTTTCCATAGTGGCCTAGATTCGGGTCTACACCGTCCGTGGGTCCGCGATGCCCTTTTATGTAATTTCGACAACTTTTGAAGGAATATGTTGTAATTATTATTCCGATTTCAATTATGACTATTTTACTTATCTTTTAGATTTATGACAATGATTTTATGCATATGATTATCACGCTCCCCCGTGTCGAGATTTCATATATCTTCATGCAAGGTCTTGGGCCGGTTACGATATCGTGCCATTCATGATATACTCGGTGTTATGTATGTGTTTATGGTTCTTCGAGTCCCTATTTCGCTCGAGCCGGGTTCCATCGGATGATTTGGTGTTATCTTGTATATGGCGTTATCTTTGTGTGACGAGGATACGGAGATTTGAAGCAACGGTGTTATCTTGTGTTATGGCGCCATCGACGGCGGGCGACCATACTTTCCCCGTACTTCATGCATGATTCGTATTTTTTTAAAAGTAACATTTTGATATTTTGGAAATGCATTTATTTTACGTACCTCTATTTCGATCATGACTCGGTTGTATCTTTTACGTTTTATTTGCTTTGCATACTCGATACATATTTAAATGCCCCCCTTTCTTCCGGTTGCGTTTCATGCCGCAGTACGGACGCACGAGTTTGGTGATGAGATTGTTTGGGACACCCTCTCGCTCGTTGGAGTGCTCCTTATCGGGGTACTATTTTGGTATATATTAGTCCGTTGCATTTGTATACATTTGTTCGAAGTACAGGCGGGCCCCGTCCCGTCATATGATTCCGTTTATCTACGTTTAGGTACGTGGATATGTATGTGGGTTAGGCCTATTGAAAGCGTGTTTGTATATGTTGTGTTTGGGGCGATCCCATTCGCCGTTACCTTGTCGGCTTGCATTTGTATACAATGTTTTTGTATTCGTCGTGCCATTCGATAGCCTTGTCGGCTTTGTTATATACGTAGTTTGCGTTTGAAATATGTTGGCTAGTTTGATATAATTTGAGAAGTTTGTTATCCGTATATATATAAGCCATCCCGTGTGTGGCTCTCGTTTGTGTGTGTGTGTTTGGGTGCCCGGTCGGGCACTAGTCACCGGCCTACGGGGTTGGTCGTGACAATCCCAACGTACAAAATATGGGATATAACATCCTTCCCCCTTTAGAACATTCGTCCTCGAATGTTCAACTAGCCTAAATAAGGTCTTATAAGGATCTCGGGGGTTTATTTAACACCATAACGTGAGATCTCATCTATTAATCATATGTCTTCTTCATCTCTTTTTTCAACTTCTCGAGTCACCTCCTTCCTATTATTATTTCTCCACAATATCTTAACGAAAGTTACACCATTATTACGCAACGTTCTTACCTTACGAACCATGTAATATGGTCCGGTATTCCCCAGGCTAAGCTTTTCCTTCTTGTCGAATCTTTAGAAACTTTCGTGGGTGATATCTTCACGAATACTTACTCGCCCACTGAATTCTAATGGAAGCATTTTTTCACATATGGCCGAGTCGTACTCCCGAGCCGTTAATATCCTTTCCCCAAGTAAGTTTTACCTTATCGGTGGCTTGTCGCATCTATATCCGGGTTGATTTACCTAGTCTTTCCCAACCTCGCTTGAGGATGAGGCGATCACACCTCTATCCTACCGAGTCTCATATGTAATGATTCCTTTAAACGATTTTACTTGTCGTTTTACCTTTTGCTTAGATCTTGCTCTCAATTTTTCGTCACACGTGATGTTGCAATCTTTACCCGAATATACGAAGGTGGTTAAATTCTTCTAAGAACCGCCTTAACGTAGCTTCACTAATCCTTATGTTTCACTTTTATTTTTGCCCTCTTTTCTCCTACCGCGGCACATCGGAATACATCTTTGGTTCAACCATAACCATTCATCGCTCTCAAAACTAGTTCCATCTGGTAATTTATCTTAAAACCATCCTAACATCTTCGGTTAGTGCACCCAAAATTTTGGGACTATGTTGCTATTAGGGAATCCAAATGGCTTTCATTCACCAATGAGACCTCCGCTTGGTCTTAACCCTAGCATACAATACTCATAAGTAATATGTTCGTAGCATGTTTTTCTCGTGTATGTAGGCATATTCACTCTTAGCCACGAGTCCTTCTAGGGTTACTACGAGACTTGGAAAAATCCCTTCCGTACTAACATCCGCTGGTAGGCCTACCTAGTCATACTCCTTTCCCTTGTCGTAGTTTCTCCCCTTTTTGAGCATCCGCCTCCTAAGGTCGTATCATTTAAGACCTCCACGATTACTTCTTAGCACCATCCCAAGTGCCGTCCCGATTTCTACCCCTCTATTGCTGGCTTTTTGATCTTACCAACTTGTCTCTGCAAAGAACTTTACCTACGGCCCAAGCATCCGCAACAGGACACCGTAGTATTGATTATCTTCGTCTTACATTTACATCTCTCTCCTCGCTATCCCTTTAGGGGTGTACTTATGCATATTACCCGATTATACTCCGCCCTATATTCGTATATATATTCTTAATTAGGCGGCGCTTTTATTCCGACATTTTGGCTCCACACGTCGTTTACTTACTTTCTTTCTTTTCGGAATATCATTATGTTAGGACTTTTTGAGTTTAACTTTGTGATGAAAACAGATCCACTTGCCTTATAACATTCGTGAATTTATATTTTTCTTCTCACTTGAACTTCGTTACCTTGCCCAATTAAGGTCTTCCATATACCGCCATGTTGGTCGCCGGAATACACATGTCCTTTAATCTAGCCATGTACATGATATCTTATGCATACCTATGTACACATATACTCGCTACTATCTTGCTTACAAGGTATCTTTATGTTATACCCTGCATTTTCAGAGTATGAGCGTGACATGTGCTTCCTCAAAATTGACAATCATGTTGTAGCTACGTAATTTAAACTCTCGTTGATAGTATCGTATCCCGTACTTTTGTACGCTGGATTATTTGTAAGTTGAGATGGGGCCCGCACATCGAGATTTTTTTTTCGGACATGTGACAAGTTATATGAATCACATACGTGAAGTTAAACACAACTCATGAAGGACCCTGGGGCCAAATCAAAGTGGAAGCCCTCCAAACGAATATTTTAAGAAAATGTTTTCGGGTGGTCTGACTTCGAGGGGCAAAAAACGGTATTATAAGTTTGGAATTTGGAAAAATGCCAGGAAATAAAAGTTGTAGATAATTGAATTAGCTTTCCAACCATAGGTCATGGGTTTCTAGGTGACATCGGTACAAGGAGATATGGACGTTTTAAGATCGAAAGGTCAGTGGACTAGGCCAATTCGGGGCCAACCGAATTAGGCCCATGGAAAAAAAAGGGAGAAGATGAGGCCCAATAAGAGCCATTCGGCCATGGTCCATAAAAAGGACCCAAGCCCAACAAAATTCATCCATGTGATGAATTTATAAAAGGCCAATAATTCATTTTAATTCATAGAAGATTCAAGACCAAGAAAAGAAGGAGAAAAACAAAAAAAAACCAAGAACAAAAAAATAAGGCCATTTCGGCCAAGGTGAAGGAACACCACCCCACAAAATCTTGTCCCAAAAATTATTTTCTTGTTATATTCCTACTAATTCAAGGTCCCTCTACAACTTGGTGTAATTGTTTTGGAAGATTGAGCAATAGTTTCTTCAATCTCACACTTTGGACAAATGAAGAACTAAGGGAAAAAGGTAAGAATTAATTCCTTGTTATTATGTTATGAAGGTTTGTTTGTGTCGTAGTATATGGAAATGAGTAGAATTTATGGAAATATGGAAGTTTGCAAAGTGGGTGTGCATGTGTGCATGTGGCCGTGTATATGTGTTATGTTTTATAGTTGAAATGAGTTGAATTTTAAGTTGTATTTTAGTTGTGGTTATTGTGGAGTTTGTATTGGAAATGAAAGTTGAATAAAAATTGGATGAATGGGAATTTTGCATGTTGGCCGTGGGATATGTAATGGTGAATTAATGATGGATTTATTTTGTTTAATATGCTAATTGTGTTGTTATGATCCTTACAATGTAAATGAAGGATATATGGGTTAAGTTTGCATAAAAATGGAATGTAGAGGATTATGACATATTAATGTGATTTTATGGTATTAAGATAATGAAGTTGTTTAGGTGTAGATTGTATGTTGTTAATGAATTTGAGAAATGATAATGTGTTATGAATATGTTTGTCGAAAAATGGAAGTTTCGGATGAGTTATGATTTCGGTGGAAAGTTTGTGTATTTTGCGAATAATGTGAAAAATCATATGTAATGCCTCCAATTGATGTTGGAATAATCTTGGTAAGTAATGAGTATGAAAATATAGATATTGGTTTGGAAATATGAAGTTAGTTTGGAAGTTGTCACTTTATGTGGAAAGAAGACTATTTATGTTAGTAGGCGATTCTAGCCGATAATTGATGTTGTTGGATTGGTTGTTGTTGATATTTTAGCCGAGTCGTAATCTCGGGCTGTCATATTTATAGGGGAGATGCCGCCTAAATTTCGGTAGGCGAATACTAAACCTAAGTTGGAAGTTTGAACCTCATGAATAGTAAATTGGTAAATGTGACCATTTGTAGGATTTTGACGAAACGGGATTTGGATTTTGGCAAGCGTAAAAGGCAAACAAGGTATGTGAAGCTCTCCCATTTCTTCTCTTGGCATGTCTTAGATGTACTAGGCTTGAATTTGGACCTCGGGGACAACTCCATTCCTCGGAATCCACGTTCAAAAACGCCCTTTTCATTCAAAAGAAATTGAATTGAATGTTGCGCGAATAGTTAGAAAAATTGTTTAAACCCCTAGAACTGCCGTACAAACGCAATCCAATCATCTTAATATCCTTGTAAGTGACGTTATGAAGTTTAACCTACGTAATTTACCTATGCCACCTCATTTGGTCGAGGTGGGCCCACTTTGTCCGAATTTTCCTAATGCCCTATTTAAACTACCTTTGAATATGAAACTAAGGAAACTTTTGACTACCTTTCTAAGTTCTAACGAATATTTGCTATAAGTATTTTATTGAGTTTCATGACCTACTTTGGGATTTGAAAGCGCCGTAAAGACTATTTCGACACGAACCATTTTGATATCAGAAAGACATATGTTTTGGTTATTATCAAATGTTCGCTATAAATTCCGCCTATCCGAGCTATGCTATAGAGTTTCGTATATGTTTTACATTTTGATATACATAAATGACTCCTAAGATTCTATTTTGATAAGACTCTCCTTTGACCTTAAAAAGGTATGTGCTATGCCTCGTGGGACCCTTTTTCTTGATATGTCATTTGATCATTCCGTACGATCTCTGTATATGTTGTACGTTTTATATTGCATTTAGTTTTTTACTACTCTACTCGTGGATGCCTCAATGCTTCCTTCGCCGAGCCCGGCCGGGATATGTTATCACGCGTATTCCATTGCATTGTTCGCCGTGCCTCGGTGTGAGGGCGGTATATATATATACATGGGTTGTGGTGTATGATGTGCCATGTACACTGATATGATATGATATGATATGATATGGCCATTTGATATGCTACGATATGTGCACATTCGATATGATCGATATGTTGTGGCGCCGGCGTCGGGGGGGCGACCACTTTTGTTGTCGAGTCCCATGATGAGGGCGGCTACGGCATATTTTCGCTTTATGCATCCGTTTTTATGTTTATGAGTAGCATTTACGATACTCCGGTTATTACTTTTATGTTACTCGTATATCTCGTTTGGTTATAATTACGTTTGTTGGACTCTATGCTTTACATACTCGGTACATATTACCGTACCGACCCCTTGTTCTTCGGGCTGCGTTTCATGCCACGCGGTACACCGGATGAGTACGGGCTTTGTAGAGATGTCCCGCCGGCGTTGGCAAGCTCGATTGCTCTGAGTCTTTGCCGTGTCCGATTATGCATGATATGTGTTTCATTTTTGTTAGAGACTTTGCGGACGAGTGTGGGTTCGGATGTCGATTCTGTGGCGGCTCCACCCGGTAGTCATGTCATTCTGTGTTATGCCATAATTTTCATATGATTATATATTCTATCGATTTGTACACTACAAAGGATATTTCCGAACATTTGTTGTATCTGTCATTTTTGTCTGATTAATAGTCTGGAAGTTTATGTATGTAATAAGAGTCAGTGGGTTCGCTCGGCTCCGAATGTGGGGTCGGGTGCCCATCAAACCCTAGTAAAATCAGGGTGTGACACTTCAAACACTATTCCAACTCACAATTCTAACACGCGATGTACCTTTTCCTCTTTATCGGTCTAATTCGCTTGGATTCGCAAGACCTCTTAAGGTTCTGCCCACTCTTCGGACTCTTGATTTGTCCTTAAGTCACTCTAACTTCTCATTTACTTCTTGCGTCGAATTTATAGAACTTTCAGAAAACTTCCAGGGGGTCACCCATCCTAGAATTTCTCTCGCTTCAGCACGCTTAACCTTGGAACTCCGATGGGATACGATGCTTTAATGCAAATATAATCGCTTCCATCCTACCGCATCACCTTTGTCACGTACATGACCGGAGTAAGTCGAAGTCTTAACGGATTTTGAAACGTTTTCATAACGCATTTCCCTTCGATTTAGAAGGGTCTCTTACCTGCTCCACCATTCGGTTTTAACCCTTTCCACTCCTCGACATTCCCTCTTTACCTCTCTAGCTATGACTATATTTCCGTCTTAAACTTCCAAATTCCCAACGACGAGGAATACACCTCGATCGCCGTTACTTATAAATACTTGGTTATCGGCCATTCTTTCTCATTTTGCCTCGTTCTTCATCCTTCCCGAGTCTTTCACCGTCCCGTCACTCTAGCACCTGTATCTTAACTACACGTGTCATGGTCTATTACTATACTATTGTCTCATTTCCTTTTTCCAATTATCCTTTCTTTTCTTGCGCTCGTTATCATTTCCGTTACTATGTAACCCTTATTCCAAACTTTTCTTACGAACTTGACAAGCCTTTCTTATTTGTTCTATAACTCACTTTTCCGTTTCACATTTGTCTTCACATTCTAGCTACATAGATCACCTCATGGCTTTGGCCACTTTCTCACTAGGCTCTACTTAATTTCGTGACAATCCTCATTACATTCGCGTCATATCTTGTTCGTAATCATTCCAGTAATGTAACACTTCTTACCCCTTTATCTTTTCCGATCAACTTTATCCTTATCGTTTCACAAACTGTCTTGTCGATACGTTCATATCCATCGTAATTCTTCCTCTCTCTATACTCTTATTTTAATCATACTATTACTTCTTTTAGCTATGGCTCGTCATCGTTCGCTCTTTCGGCTTGTCCATTCGGTCGATACCTTAAATAACATTCCGTCACAACCTTTGCCCTTTTTGGGATCGTCTTAGGATTACAAGCCCTTTCCAAATTCTTTTCACTATGTCGATATCGAACTTCTAATTACTATTATGCTCAACAATTAACTTCTTTCTCGGTGTCGGCCATGCACTCGTAGCTTAGTCAAATTTTTTTCATTACTATTGGCTCGACCTTTCCGGACATACCACAAACCTATACTTCATTCTCTCTTTATTTTTGGGAAAATTTCGGCGAGTTTCCTGCGTAATTATTACTATCTCAAAACTCGTACACAAGGAATACCATAACAATATATATATATATATATATATATATATATATACGTATGTCATATCACGGCCACGCGGGGCTCCCAATATCATCAACAAGTACAAAAATAATGAACATACCTTGTGTGTGCCCAACTCAATCGACATCCGTTACACTTTCTTGTTTATTTTCCTTTCGGTCTTCAACGTGTATTTCAATCGTACTTCGATATCTTGCCGACATATCTTTGCATACCTTTTCTTGTCTGCGTACTTCGTAGCTTCCAATATCGTTAATCGCTTTCTTCCGTCGATGCCATTTCTGCCGAAGTCAAGGTCGATTGTCGGGAATCTCATTTCCTATAACTTAGCTCTACGGCACGATCTAAGATGTCAAAAAAGAGTAACCATCCAGATGCCCGTAGCCTCCATTTTATATAAATGTGGCGCGCTTCACACCATGGGCACGGACTCTCTGGACACGACTTTACGGAGACAACCCCTAGGACGAACAGCTCTCCGATAATAATTTGTCACACCCTTAATCCGATAGGGTGTGATGGGCACCGGACCCTTTACTAGGCCGAGCGAACCCGCTTACTCTCGTGACACTCATAATCATATTGGGCCTGTTATATCGCGTATTTTGAGCAACGGGACAACATGAATGAATTATGTCAAGTTAGGAGCAAGACTATTCCGGGACAAGAAGTCGGGGATTTTTAATCATGATTTTGTCTTAAATAAAAGTGGCATATGACTTGGTTGGCATGAAAGCATTAAGGAAATATTTGGGGCCAAAAATGAATTAAGAAAATTTGTGAATTATGTTAATTAAAGGGCCAAAGTGGCCGGCCAATTACTTGTGGGCCATGGCCACATGAATTATTTTTATATGGGCAATTAAAAGATGACTAAGTCATCTTGCTCTTCATTTCATTTTCTAGAAAAATCAAGAAAACAAGGAGAAGGAGAAAAAAAAGGAGAT
>NW_026720157.1:0-10039 GCF_029784015.1 Lycium ferocissimum
TAAACACATTTCTTGGTTTTAGTCATGATTTGCTCAACAATTCATACTCACAACCATGCCATTTCCATAAATATAAAAATCACGCTAAACACACAAAATCTTCCAAAACAGCCCACAACACTTACAATACCAATTCGAATCATTAAACTCTTATTTCCAACATGGAATCCACATAACAACAACAACCAAAAATTCTAAGAAAACTAATTCATTTCTTGACACACATAATAGGCCATATTGTCAACCTCACCCACATATATACTTCATGATTTTCATTCACTCCAACACTCACAACAACCAAACATGTTACACCAGAACTCGTACACCACCTTTAATACAACATATACACACATACACGCTAAACTACCATACACACGGCTTCAACTTCAAATACAAAACTCTCATGAATTTCATCCATAACAACATACAACAACACACATAAACCTTCCATAACTCATAAAACATGATTAGAATTTACCTTTCTTCACAACTCCTTCACTTGTCCAAAGTTGGCCAAAGATGAAAACGAGTAATCCAACGCTTGAAACAACAACTCCACGTTATCAAGCACCTTTGAATTAGTAGATTTGCTTGAAGGAATAATTTTTTTGGTGGCTAAATCTTGGACTCACTTTTTTTTTTTTTCTTGGCCGAATGGAAGGTTGTTCTTGCTCTTCAAGGTTCTTGATTTTTCTAAGGAATGAAAGTGAAGAGAAAAGATGACCTTGTCATCTTTAATACTCTTAATGGCCA
Source organism: Lycium ferocissimum (assembly GCF_029784015.1). NCBI lineage: Eukaryota > Viridiplantae > Streptophyta > Magnoliopsida > Solanales > Solanaceae > Lycium > Lycium ferocissimum. Next base: position 754 of record NW_026720157.1, read on the forward strand.
ACCATATGGCCATGGCCCACTCCTAAGGTGGCCGGCCACATGGCTCCTTTTGTTTTCCTCATTTTCTTTCAATAATTGGCAACTTCCACAAATTCCATCTTTGGTCCCAAAGTTTCTTTGATGTTTCCATACCAATAACATCATACACACTTAGGTCCTACGACAAAATCGAAGGTCAAACGTCTCGACTTCATATCCGGAAAGGTCTTACCCTAACTTATCATAGTTAACCCGAATCGTCCCGACGTTCCCAAATACGGGATATAACGGGCATGAAACGCGGCCGAAGAAAGGGGTCGGTACGGAATATGCGAGTATGCAAAGCGAGAAAAAGGAGAAATACGGAAAACGAAGTAAAGTGTACAACGCGAGCATAATAGTCCGAATACCAACGTACTTACATCTGACATCCAAATCATACATAAGGGGTTCAGAAGACAAATAGGATAATCGAACATATCATATGAGGCGACATTAAGCAAGTCGATCATAATCCAGGACTATCAAAATCACATATACACAAATCTTACACACATACAGCGGTCAAATACCCGGCGGTCAATAACACACACACACACATACTGCGGCCAAGAATCCCGGCGGTCATGTCACGACCCGCGGTAAGTATCCGGCGGACAATATCACACATACACATACCGCGGCCAAGAATCCGACGGTCATGTCACGGCCGCGGTCAAGTATCCGGCGGACAATATCACACATACCGCGGCCAAGTATCCGGCGGTCAATATCACACATACACATGCACATACACATATACACATACACACGTACCGAAATTCGAAACCATATGCACACATATCCGGACCCCGATACACACACACACTGCACCAACATCCGAAGACTCAATAGAACAATCATACTCCTGTCGTCGACACCAAAACATCGAGTTACGAAAGATATTCCTATCGGAATGTTCGTAGCAAATTATTCATAACGATTACTCACATCGGGATCTTATATCAGATTACATATCCAAATCAAAATACTTTTACCAGAATACTTATATCGGAATATTCATGTCAGAATGCTAATGTCAGAATACTTATATCAAAATACTTACGTCAGAATGCTTATATCAAAATACTTATATCGGAATATTTATATCCGAATGGTCAAAGCAAAACACTTGTATCAGAATTTTCAGATACTTATACCAGAGAATACATACGAATCATAACAAACTCGAAATGATAGCCAAAAGTTTACCCTTAATTATTGTACGAAAATAGGCCAAATAGAGCAATACATTAGTCTCGGAATTGTGGGCCCACCTCGGATCACGTCGAAGTGGCGTATGAAAAATTACGGACGTTAAGCTTTATGGAACCACTGTGAAGGTCTTAAAGTAGTTTGGTTCCATTTGTGAAAGTTAAAGGTGTTTAAGTTATTTTCCAACAAAACATAAAGTATCTAATTCAATTCATTGAATGAAAAAGGACCAAATTTAAGCTCGGATTTCTAAGAGTAGAATGTCTCCAGGTTCCAACCATAACCTATCACATCTAGGACATGCCAAGAGAAAGAAAGGGTAAGCCTTACATACCTTTTACGCTTCTTTTTTTAGCTTCTCCAAATTCAAGTCCCAAATGCTTCAAAATCTACAATTGGTCACAAATACCAAACATTGATTATAAGCCTTTAGGAATTTAATCTTGAATCAACACTTGTCTTAATTTCTCAAGTAAATCCACTTATGTTACTTCGAAATTCCGGCGTAGCATCTCACATAGAATATCATATCCCGAGAATATAACTCGGTCAAATTTAACAACAACAAACCTTGAGAATTCAACTCGTGACTAAACTATCAAATAATGCCAACCATCATATCTCCAACTTCAACAATTTATTCAAAATACATTCCAACATTAGTAGCTCCTTTACATAATCAAACAACATTTCATTTATATCAATTCACAATTGTTGACATTCAAATACTAATCAAACCATTCAACAATATTCTAGAACACTTCGACAACCCGCACAATATTTCAAGCAGTTAACCAACACATACACTACCCAAATTCTTTCAAATCCAACAAGAATAATTACAACACATTTTCTTTCTTCCAAATTCATAAACTACACCAACATTCTACATATTAGCAACATTATTCCTACAATTATAAGAAACCATACTAAAGTCATATTAACTCTTCCATAATCGCAACGATTACAACTTTATTTCAAGCCATTAAATCTTCATTTAACAACATGAAATCCACAACACAACAACAATCAAAATACTAAATAAAATTAGCTCATCATACCCACCAAAACAGCCCCCTATACGGCTACCACATCAACACCGACAAACGAATTTATATCGCTATTTCTTCCGTCCTAACCCGTTAAATCTTTAAATAAACTTGTTAACAATGAAAAGGAACCTTCATATTACCTTAAGTAGGCAGACACCATGTTATCACTCTCCTCCTTGGTTGATTTTTAGCTCAAATTGAAGACAACGCAGCGTACAACACTTTTCCCTTCATGGGCTTCGGGATTCGGCGCTCGGATTTTGGTCAAAATTGGTTTTTCTTCTCCAAGGCCTTTTTTTCTCTATCTCTCCAGAATTTTCTGGTTGTTCCAGGTCTTAAAATGAGGAGGGAAGGGATGAAATATCACTTAAATAACATGGGTCATGGGCCTAACCCGGTTGGGCCCGAGTTGGGCCTAGCCCACTGACCTTTCGATCTTAAAATGTCCATATCTCCTTGTACCGACGTCACCTGGGAACCCACAACCTATGGTTGGAAAGCTAATTCAATTATCTACAACTTCTATTTCTTGGTATTTTTCCAAATTCCAAACTTATAATACCGTTTTTGCCCCTCGAAGTCAGGTCACCCGAAAATGTTACTTAAAAATATTCGTTTGGAGGGCTTCCACTTTGATTTGGCCCAAGGGTCCTTCATGAGTTGTGTTTAACTTTACATATGTGATTCATATAACTTGTCACATGTTCCAAAAAAAAAATCTTAACGTGTGGGCCCCACCTCAGCTTACAAATAATCCGACGTTCAAAAATACGGGATATAACACATACCCACTATTGGTATTGTGATATAGATACATTGTTGGCATACCCACTGTTGGTATTGTGATATAGATACATTGTTGGCATACCCACTGTTGGTATTATGATACTGATACATTGTTGGTATACCCACTGTTGGTATTGTGACATTGATACATTGTTGGCGTACCCCATTGTTGGTATTTGTGATATTGAGCTTGATTGTTGATGTTGATACATCGATTGCACGCATTCTCATCCATTCATGATGCATAGCCGATACACCATTGATGATACGGTATTGTTGATTTAGTAAAGCGATAATTTGATAAAACTCTTTACTTGAGTGATTGTGAGATGGCCGATGTCTAATGACAATTCCAGAATCATTGATTGTTTGAATTTGATATTTGATAAAACTCTTTTACTTGAGTGATTGTGAGATGGCCGATATCCGATGATCAATTCCAGCATCGTTGTTGCATGGCCGACTCCGATGATATTTTCGGAATCGTTGTTAATGCATGGACTCTGCGAATCCCCCAGAGTGTTACCGGCGAGAACCCCTCTCCCCCCGTGGGCAAAGATCTTGAGTCCCGTCTGTCTGTTGGGCAAAGATTCGGGATGGGTGGCACTTAGACTTCGCGAGTCACGCTGGGTTGTGCTATCGGGACGCCGATATTTCCGTCTGGAGTACATGCATACACCTCAGTTGCATGGCTGTTACGCCTCGAAAATTTTCCCGTACTTGAGTGATGAGTAGAACCATGAAGGGTTGAGTGTATGGTGTTTTGATAGGTCGGGGATGGCTAAATATGAACGTTGGAAATCATAAAGTTGCGGAGAGTTTTTCAGCCCGGTGGTCGTATATGGCACTATACGACCCGTAAAGTGATTTACGGACCGTATAGTGCAATCGTCCTCCGGCACCGTTGAAAATCTCAACTTTGTTAAAGTATGAAATGATTAAAAACGACCTGGAGGACGGCCGTAACCGGTTCACGGACCAAAATGGGTCGTAAAGTGCCATGTCCCTCGCCCAAACACGTTTTTTTAATGCTTAAACACGACACGGAGGATGGCCGTAAACCATAGTACGGTCCGTGGCGCGGTGGTTATGACCCTTTGTTCACCGATCCCGGAATTCATTTAAACATCAATGTTGGGATTATTAAAAGGGGACACAGGCATCATTTTAATTCATTCTCCATTCATACAACTCAAGAGACTTCTAGAACTCTCCTAATAATTCCTCCACAAGAATTCAAGAGAATCAAAGGGAAAACCAAGAATCAACACCACCAAATTCATGAAAGCAAATGTAAGGACCCAATAAAAGATCACCTAAGTGAAGAACTTCCAAAGAAGGTGGAACTAGGGTTTGGCTAGCGAAGTATTTCAACTTAAGGATTGCTCAACCACTATCCAAGGTAAGTTTTATGATCATTCTACGTTGTTTGAGGTATTGGAAAGCTTAGACACTTGAGATATGAAGAACATAGAAATGGGTCATTGTTGAGTGAATAGTGACACAAATGAGTGATGGTTGACTTGAATTATGAATGTTGAAGTGTTGTGAATACAAATACGTTATAAATGATGTTTGTATCATGAAACGAGCATTAAACGCATGAAAGCGCAAGGATGAGCTAGAAGTAGAAATAAAGGAAATTGGAGGAAAATGGTGGATTTTGATAAATGTACGTAAATGACGACTTTTGATTGCGATATTGTAATTTCTTAGCTAATGAAAGTATGAACTCTCTTGAAGGTATAAACGAGCACACTAGAGGAGAACCACCAAGTGGTAGAGTAAGCTAAACGACAAAGGTATGTGAGGCATTACCTTTCCTTCTAAGGCATGAATCTTATGCATGATTTTTCCTCTTCCTTCACGAATTTCCTACGTCCCTAGAGATGAAAAGTCTAAGTTCATGAGTAGCGAACCGGATAAGAAATACGCTATGAATGCAATAAAGACTACGGGGACCACGATATAATGTTCATATAATATAAATGACGATGATCACGATCCATTGGCATTCCTTCTTATATGTACTCACCTTAAATTGTAAATTCCTCCAAGGTGAGATATGACGCTTAGGCTATTCCATAACATGACCGGGGGTCTACGACCTTATGTCACCTAGGCATAGACATAGCTACCTTTAAGCATAACATATGTATATGTGACTAAGGATGTTAAATTATGGTAAGACTATGATAGTAGCGATATGTCCATGTAATGAATGTTAATAATGTTAAGCATATGAAATGCATGGTATGTGTGATAATGTGATTCCACCGCGCCTAATTGGCCGGACATGTCACCGCTATGGCGGCGCTACGATTCCACCGCGAGAAAAGGGCGGACATGACCACCACTGGTGGGTGCATATGATGGTCACCCGGACGCGCGGGTCGACGATATGATGATGTATGATTGATGTGGTGATGCTTGCATGTTATGATAATGTACATGACATATTTACGCATGATGTATGTATACGAAGCTTATTCTTATTTAAGGAGTACTCAGGTTAAATCTTCATTTCGGAACCATGACTTCCAGATTATGTTTATTTCATTTCTGCCTTACATACTCAGTACAATCTTCGTACTGACGTCCTTTCCTTGGACGCTGTGTTCATGCCCACAGGTAGACAGGGTGACGGTGCTGATCCTTAGGAGCTTGTAGCTGTTGTGAGCACTCCATCATCCGGAGGTGCTAGTGATTATTCTTTTGGTGTATACTTGTCTATATTCATGTTTTGGGCATGACGGTCTGTCCGTCTATGTGTCTAGTATTCCAGTAGAGGCTCGTAGATACTCATGTGTGGATCTTATGGTTTTACGGTTTTCATGTATATGTATGTATGTGTTTATTTATATTATTTGACAGCCGATGAGCACATGATTATAAAAGTAAAGATGTTTCAAATGATGATATACTTTCAAAGTTTCAAGCAAATGTTATGAATAAGAGCATGTGGGTACTAGGGCGAGTGGTGTTCGGTGGTTAGCCCCGGATGCCCGTCGCGGCCCGTAGGTCGGGTCGTGACAATGGCATTACATTGCATTCATACACTATTGCATTGCATTACACTATTATATTGCGTTGCATTATGATTTGATTTTGAGATGTTGGTGTTGTACTTGTGGTGTTGGATTCGGACTTGATATATTCAGACTTGGTACATTTGGGATTAGATGCTTTACTTAGGCAATGACGTGTATTTGAATTTGGATTTATTGATTGAACTTGTTAAAGTATCCCATAGACCGTCCATAAGATTAGTTATATGTTTGGTCTCTATGTGATGTAGGATAACAGATGTCTTAATGATGAGTTGACAACTAAACTAAAACGAACGATTAATGATATGTGAGTTGCGAGATTGTTGTGAGATTGGGTGGTTATTATTCGGGTGAAGTTAATGATTAAAAGGTGGATGTACAGTGTGTCGTAGATAGACGTATGACTTGATTGGGTTTTTATCATGTTTATCTGTGAATTCTTTTTTTGATATGTGTTACTAACCATTGTCGGCCTATGATACTTACTCAGTATGCGTGGATTGTACTGATATTGCACTTACTACGTCCTTTTTAGGCGTAGATTCTTTCAGGTAGTTGATTGTGATAGGAAGAGAAAATGTGCGATGCCTATCTGGAAGGCCTCCTCCTATTTCATTTCGGGACGGAGGTGGAGTCTTAGAATGTAGAGGAAATCGAAATTCATTTAGTCGCTCTTGTACTAGTCTAGACCAGGTCATGGGAAGTTGGATCGAGTCTGTAATCGTGCTTTGTTGTAATCACATAATTATTGAGGTTATTGAATATTTTATAAAGTTCCGCTGTTATTTCTAAATATCAATTGGTTTAAATGATTCGTCTTTAATTAATTGATGTATATTCAATGAGAAGGTTCGCCTACCGAGGTGGGAAAGGTAGGTGCCCGCGCGGTCCTTAAATGGATCGTGACATATAAGGGTTATGACCTCTCACGGCTTATATTAGTTTGCTTATGACGCAAACGACGTGAAAATTTTTCGAGGTGTAACATTCTCCCTCCTTTTAAAACGTTCATCCTCGAATGTTAAACTTTCGGAGATCTTATGAAAATTTCGGCGAGCTTCCATACTATGCTTCCTTAATACTACGACTATCACGCAGTACACCAATAGCACAATGCCACCGGGCTACAACAATGGCCCCACATGACTAATGACAATTACTAACAAAATATACATACTTGAAGGCTGTGATGTCTTGGTACGAACCTCACTGTGGGAGTGAAAACAAATGCGGATACATGGATCTCATATCTCTGTGTATAACACCCTTGCCCATATACTATATACAATAAGGAGGCCCTCGTCATTATCTAGCTCTTTGGAAGTGACATACATCGCTCTTTTACCTTTTTCTAACCAATCATATCCCTTTTAGATATTAGACATCATCATCCTTATAACCAATACTCTTTTACGTTTCACGCAATTCCAGCTTCACCTCTTTCTGCTCAAAAATCATTAGCATACTTACACTTAAGGATCATTTTTTAAACGCGAGATGTATCATTTCCACGTCTTACCTCGAGGGGAAAATACGTCTTCCATCTAATCACATCGATATCTCATTAATAAAACACTTCTAAGGTTGATGACCATTCACAGTATATCCACAGTCCTTTGCTATAACCATTCACATCTTTTTAAGTCTCATCAAAATACTTCAAAATTTATCTTAATAGAATTGCATATAATATATCAATACCACCCTACCACAATAATTGTTCCTGGCGTCATCACTGATCCCCCTTGTACTGTACTATCTTCCCTCACTTACGAGTCATTCATATCTTATTGATTCCTCTTAATACCTATCATTCGTAATTCTATAGATATAGTCTCTTCATCGAACTATGTTCCACTAACGCGCATGCTTCCTGGTTAATCATACTTTGCCTTATTACCCATGACACGATTACTATCGACATATTCACAATTTTAACCCGTTACCTAACATTTGATTCCACTCTAGGTTCCTCTTTAATATTACTCGTTTCTATTCCCCATCATCATTGCAATCCTCGAATCACCGCGATCTTTTACGAAGGAGTCATTGTCAAACTATAAGACAACACGAGTTTGGGTTGAAGATTTACACCCTATGACTCAGCTCTATAGCACTGTCACGACCCAACCCCGTAGGCCGTGACTAGTACCCGAACGGGGCACCCGAACACACATATACAACAGAATCACCACACCGGTCTATGCGTACACGAATATCAAATGTAGTATCGAATTATCATAAACACAAATACGGATATATCAGAAGCCGGTAAGGCTATGTTTCAAACTTATATTATTTCCGGAAATTTCGGCGAGAGTTTTCCTTTGCTTTTACGACTATCCAAAAATAACCACCTTTTAACGAAAATACCGGCAAAGGCCACGCGAGAGGGGCCCGACGGGGAGCAACATACGTATATATACGGGCGAGCAAGGCCGCTTCTGGTGGGTGAAACCGCCCAACACACGTACCATACAAGTCTATCCAAACGGGCGGGCACAACCCACGTTTGTCCGGGCCTCGCAGATAGCGAGAATCATATGGGGGTGGGGCCCCGCCCGTGCCTGAATAGACAAATATGTACAACGAAGAAAAGTATATGCCAAAATACGGGCTGGGAAATAAAGGAGCACTCCGACGGCGGACGGATGACTGGCTTCCGCGGGTCACCGTGGGGCGCGGGACCCCGGGCATGAAAGCGCCCCCCCAAAAAGGGGGTCGTGGTTTTACGAGTAGCAAAGGGGAAGTACAAAGCGATATGAAATAAAGTATACGGAAAACGATAATAACCCAAAGCCAAAGTACTTATTTTCCGAAACAAATCCATTTACTACCACCCATACATACTACCCCCCAGAACCCCCGGTAATATATATTCTAACCGGCCCGGGAACCCCCGGGGGCCTTAAAAAACACCGCGGCCGGGGAACCCCGGGAATACCCGTATACCTATACCGCCCGGGGAACCCGGGGGAAAAAATACCCAAAAAGAACCTCGGGATCACACACATATCACTTCACTGCATAGGGGGAAATAAATAATTGGGGTTTCCTTAAAAATACATTACATTTTCCCCTTTGGAAAATAAAACAAGTTTGATTTTCCCAATTAGTATCAAAAAATACAACCTTAAATCGTTTTTTGTAAAAAGATTTAAAAAT
>NW_026720158.1:0-10145 GCF_029784015.1 Lycium ferocissimum
CTTAAAACCCTTTGTTCGGGGGGCGGAGTGGGGTCTGCCAAATGTCTTGTTTAAGTTAGAGTTTCGAACCCGGGGGTTGGGGGAGTCGAGTATTATGATAAAATTTTTTATCCCTATATATATTATTTGATTCAAAAGCAATAAAAGTATTTCGACCATCTTAGTATGTGTACTTGACGAATAGAATTCCAAAAAAAAAAAAAAAAAATTTCGACGGGAGTAAAGAGTCGGCGGGTTCGCTCGGCCCGGTTACGGGGTCGGGTGCCCATCACACCCGATCAAGATTAGGGTGTGAGTTAACGTCTATAATTCTCCGCTTCCGATATCCCATCGACGAGCGGTTTGTTGCATTATAATCTAGACTTGAAGGACTTCATTTTAGGATTTTGAAACACCTTAAAACTCTTAATACACATGGAGATATTGTCACGACCCAACTCCGTAGGCCGCGACACGTGCCCTAGTTGGGCACTCATACGTACCTTAACCTAAATTAGCAAAATATTAAAAATAAGGGAATAATAATTTAATGATGCCAAGTGGATATGGCGCACGAAGGCCGATAAGGCCGTCACAAAGTACATAAGCCCGGATCGTACGCAAGCCTCACGAAACATATACAACCCACACACCACATGTCTACGGACCTCTACGACATCAAAAACATAATTATATGACGGGACGGCCCCGTCGTACCCCGAACAAATAAATACATAAACAACAAAAGTCTATACCAAAATATGGGCTCGGACAAAGGAACTTCAAACAAATTATGCGTATAACCTAGGCGAATCGGCAAATCAAACGTCCGTACCTGCGTGGCACGAAACGCGGCCCCGAATAGCGGGGGTCAAGACGAAAAATGTACCGAATATGTAAAGCGTAGACCGTACTAAATAAAATTAAAATCGAATTAATGTGCGTTGAGAATGAACAAGGTACATAGGAAATCAAAAATGCATATCAAAAGTCATAAATAATGCATACGTAAAACATATATATACAAAACCGCCCCGCTATGGGACTCGGTGAACGTAATATAGGCGCCCCCCGTCTCCGGCGCCATAACACATCATACTTCGCAGTGGGGAATATCTCCGAACCACATGATACATACCAAATGGCCATATCACATCACATCATATCGAATATATGTACACGGCACAAGATACTTCGGACCCATGTACATGTCATACCCTCCCTCACACCGAGGCACGGAGAACAATGCAGAGGAAAGCGCTTGATAACAAATCCTGGCCCGGGCTCAGTGAAAGAAGCATTGAGGCATCCACGAGTAGAGTAGTGAGAAACTAAATGCAAAATATAAAATATATACACAGACTCGATCGAATAGTCCAAATGACAAATCATTAGAAATAAGTCGCACGATAATCATAACGTACCTTTCGGACATCACGGTGGATTATGTCGGAACGTAACATTCGGATTCGTGGTACATATCGTAACACGTCATAGGACTTAATGGAATATTTCAAACAATTTCGACATTTAGGAAAGAGCAACTCAAAAACGTTTCCTTTAAATATTGTTCGAAAATAAATCATTAGCACAATAATAATGGGTTCGGGGGTCAGTGGGCCCACCTCGGGTCAAATGAGGTGGCGTACTTAAATCACGCTCGTTGAACTTCATAATATCATTAGTAAGTGTTTTAGAGTGATCGGATTAGATTTGTACAAATTTTAGACGTCAAAATCAATCTAGTCGATTGTGGTCTAATTGGGTTCAATCCCATTTCGAATGAAAAAGGCTCAACTTTAGATGTAGATTCCGAGAGATAGAGCGAATCCAAGGGTCGAATCTCAAGCTAACACACCTATGTCGTGCCATGAAGAGGAAATAAAGCTTTACATACCTTTCTTGTCCTTCGCACTTGCCAAAACATCAATCCCGTTTCGTCAAAAATCTGCAAATGGTCACCTTTACCGGTTACTATTCATGAGACTTAGAAATTCTATTCTTGACCAATACTTGTCTATAAAAAATTGGGCAGCACCTCCCCTATAAATACACACCCGAGAATTAAACTCGGCTTAAGACAATCAACAACACCCAACAACAACACCAACGACAACAACAATCGCTACAAATCGCAATATAACACAATTAATCTACTTTCCGACATAATACAATAACTTCCATTCCGACTTCACATGTCCCAATCAATACCATCATACTCACATTCATTGCCAATCAAAATCATTACAATGCCATTCGGAAGAACTTCGTATCACTTCTACAATATATATACACGAGATATACACATGATATACCAAATATGCCACTTTGCACCAAAGTCATAATTCATCCAAATCTTCTAATCTTTAACATTCGTGTTCATACACATGTTTCCATCTTCTAAGTTCACCAACAACTACCATAATTTACACCTTAACAACTTAATTATTATAATGACAATTTAAATCATACTAAAACGACATAAGCCCCTACATTCATTTCAATGCAAACTTACATCATTTTACTTCCATTTACATTGCAAGGATTACAATAACACAATTAACATACTAAACAAACTTAATTCATCTCCATTCTACCAACACCATACCACACGGCCACCTCCCCACATCTCAACTTCAATCAAATTTATTCAACTTTTATTCCCAATGTGAATTCCACAACAACCACAACTAGGATACAACATAGAATTCAACATCACCTCCACACACACCATAGCATACACACGGCTACATGCATGCACACACATACACCATGCCAAGTTCCATATTTTTATGATTTCTACTCATTTCTACATTCCACAACACAAATAAACCTTCACAACATAAATAAAAAGGATGAATTCTTACCCTTTTTCTTCCAACTTCTTCACTTGTCCAAAGTGTTGAATCGATAAAACCAACGACTTATCTTCCGAAATAATTGCACCACGTTGTAGTAGGGACCTTGAATTAGTATAAATATCACAAGAAACTAATTTTGGAATCAAGGTTTCAAAGGGGCAAAAATTTGGGTCTTGGCCGAATGCCTTGACCCCTTAGCTCTTATTGTTCTTGTTTTCTCCTTGTCTTCTTTTCTTGAATTTTCTACAAACTTCAAGACTACTTAATGACCCTTATATAATAATTATCACATGGAAATTAATTAGGTCCATGGGCTTGGGCCTTGTTGTCCGGCCACCCTGTTATGTCCCGTATCTTTACATAGGGACATTATAAAGCTAAGTGCGACAAGTTAGAGACAAAGCGGTTTTAGGGTTCCTTGCAGGTGGTTTTCATCTCCCGATTTCGTTTCGACGCATCAAATAGCCTATGAATTTCGTTTGGTATAAGAACATTATTGGAAAATAAGGATTAATTGACCAAGATTGGATGACTAAGTGAGATTAAGAACTTAATTACATCATTAGTGAGCCTAAGTGGCAGTGGGTCCCACTTGTGATTTGGCCAACTCTTATTGGCTAAGGACTTGGTGGGACACATGTCCACTTTGTGAACTGCATATATAAAGGGAATTGCTGATTCACAACCCAACTAGAATTTCATTTCAACAATTCAAAGTTGGAAAAGTATAGAGATAGAGAGAGGCTCTACGGCCACAAGTCAAGCCGAGAACACCCTCCTCCATTTTGATCCAAAAATCAATTTTTCCAAGTAGATAAATTCTCATCAAGTGTATAAGGACGTGTGGTAGTTGTTGGGTAGAGACAAGGAGGTGTAGCATTCCATAGAGTTGAAGATCCGGCCAAGTTTGAAGGACAAGTTACAAGGTAAGAATGATCATTGTTCTTGTATTGTATGAAGATTTGAATGTATAATTCATGCATGTTGTTGTTGGGTTGTTGTTGTGGTTGAACTTGAGGTTGAGCCGTGAGCTTGGTGAAGCCATGGTTGGTTCCATTTTGCATGCATTGTTGGTAAATAAATGTATGCCACCATATGTAATGGAACTAAGATTGTAGAATTGGTTTATGATGTGCATGTTAGAATTGGTCGTTTTCTTAAAGTTTAAATGAGCCATGTGTTGTAGACTTGAATGGAATTATGTTTGGTCTTCTTGTGCATATATATTGGATGTGGATTGAAGGTGTTGTAATGTAGATAAATGAGTGAAAATCGAGAAGTTGTAAGAATAGCATTGAAGCCGTGTAAGGGGACTGTTTTAGGGAAGATTATGGACTGTTTTGTGTGAAATTTTGATTGTTGTTGTTGTGCACATTGCGATATATTTTATGTATGTTGAATATGTGGATCAAGGTGTTAGTGAGAAAAATCAAGTTGAGATATATAAGCAGTCCAAACCGTGGACTGTTTTGAGGTTAGAAGTGAAGTAATGTTGTTGAATGATTGAATGTCATTATGAACATGTAATAAAAGTGAAATGGTATTGTTGTGTGGGCTGTTTGGCCGTGAGTTGGGACTGAATTGAATGATATACAAGCTGTCCAAAGCTCCCTAAGTCATGTTAAACAAGTTTGGAATGATATAGGAAAGGAATGACTAGCAATGTTAGTTTGTAGCACTAGTTGGTTTGAATGCGAACGAAACGTCGTCTAACTGTTTGAAAGGGATTGTGAGCGTTAGAGTGCGTATTAAAAATCCTTTGTAGACTAACTGTAGCTCTTGATATCTTGATATAGGATAAGTGTTTTTGGGCAGCAAGTACAAGTTATTATACGACTAAACGCTAAAGGTACGCAAAGCCTATTCCTTCCTCTCTTTTGGCATGTCCTAGACGTAAGTAAGATATAATCTGAGCCTCGGGGTGACTCCACTCTCTAACTGCTAGTATGACATGTGATTGTTATTCGTCCGTAATGTTGAAAATGTTGATATATTGGAATTATGATCTCGTTATTTATTACATGATGGACTAGTATGTGATGCATAGGAGTTCTTCTTCTTAAAAGAAATTGCATAAGTATGCTTGATTTTTATAAAATGTAATATGCTAATGTCCGAGAACCGATTTGGTTTACTATTCATTGAGTCTCAAAAAATGTTTTATATATATATGTGGTTGCTTATTACTCGCTCGTGCTACCGCTATATCCTTCACCGAGTCCCGGCCGTGGTATGCTCTCGTGCGCACAACTATTATACTATTCACCGAGTCCCTCGCTCTAGAGGGCCGGGACACGTTATATATATATATATATGATGATGATGATGATATGATGATATGATGATTTGGAGATGGAGGCCGGAGGGCGTACATTCCTTATTACCGAGTTGTATCGAAGGGCCGGACACGTATATGCTTATGTTTATGATGTCATGATTATAATTACCGAGTTCCTCACTAGAGGGCCGGACACGTTATATATGTTACATACAGAATGATTATGCAGCTTTGATTATGAAATTGTCACGACCCAACTAGGGGCCTCGACGGGTACCCGATACTTGTACCGAGCACCCCTTATCTCTTATCATTCTCGCTACAGTGGGCCACATAAATTATACTGCTACTTATCTACTGAGCATTATCATTATCATCACTATTAAGAACATGTAATAATAAACTTTACTGACTTAATATACATCGACGGGGAATAAACCCTTATACAAAAGCACCTGACCGAACATATTTGTCTACGAGCCTCTAAACAAAATACATAAAGTAATAAGAAGGGCCGGGTGCTGCCGTGCCCACTTATGTACACAAAAGTAGTACCACTAAACTGGAGCTCCGGAACAACTGGAGCACGTCAATGTACTGCTGGAGAGCTCCTAGGGATCAAGTCCGTCAACCTGCTTACCTGCGCGGCATGAAACTCCCGTCCGTCCGCAGAAGGACGTCAAGACGAGTAATGTACCGAGTATGTAAGACATAAGTAATATCACAAGAGTTGCAAAGAGGACATGAAATATAACACAACATGGAAAAAAAGGTAAGATATAACTCGTGTCTCTCGTTTGACCACTCCGGGAATATTATGTGTAAGCTTTTACCGTACAGAGTATTATACAAAACGCCGCCAAGAATCGCCCGTCCGAGAAGGGACGTGTATCATGCCCGCCCGTATAGGTGCGGTGGAAAGATTGCCCGACCATTTAGGTACGGTGATCATTTTCTAAGTAAATCATGAAATAAAGGGGTGATCGTCATCCGAGTGCCCCCGGGGGGTACGCACGCATGCTGACTTTTAAAAAAGAATGCGTAAATATATAAATATATCGCCCGACCATGTAGGTACGGTGTAATGAGCCCGCGTCCAGGCCTCCCGCGTCCGGGGTATAATCTGCCCACTGCAGTGGTGTGTCTGCCCGGCCGCCCGTTGGACGGCACGGTGTCATGAAAACATCACATGTAAATACAAAGCATGCATGAGAGCCCAAGTGAAAGCTACAACTTTATCGGAGTGACTTAAGGTCGATAACCTCCGATTACGTTATGGAATAATCAGGATCGCCTGCCTCACCTTGAAGGAACTAATCTCATAAGGCGAGACTATCAAGGAAAAATGACATTAAGAGAAAACATGGGATGAGATCATAAGCCTTATAAAACATTTGTTGCTACTCTTTAGAGTCTTTAGAAAATAGAGTCATAATAAAATAAAATTGAAATCAAAAACTTGCTGGACACTTTCATACTCATATTGAATTCCTAACTCGAGACTCTTAGTCGTGGAATCATTCTTATCATGCTCATCTTACACATATTCTCTTCTTTATTGTCGTCGCTACTATCATCTTAGAAATATTCTCATTAAATGGTTACAACATTCTTCGTTTGATAAATAGAACAATGAAGAAAATCCGGGTCCAATGGGCCCACCTCGGATCTAATGAGGCGGCGTACACAATTTTCGTATAATACACTTCATGGCATTACTTGTGAGGATTTTAGGGTAATCGGGTCTTATTTATGCAAGTTCTAGAGGTTTAGTAAGTTCTTCCAACATTTTGCACCATTTCTAGTTCAATTCTATTGAATGAATAGTAAGTAATTTCAATCTTGAATTTCGAGGAAAGGGATGGTCCCCGAGGCCCGTGTCCAACCCTACTACGTCTAGGACATGCCAAGAAAGGAAGGTAAAGCCTTACATACCTTTTCCGCCTTCTCCACTACTCCGAACTCGAGCTCCAAATTCACCAAAATCTACAATTTGGTCACATTTACCAAATGTTAAATTAGAACATCCAAAAGTCAAATCTTAAGGTAACACTTGTCTGCCGAAATTTCTAAAGCACTTCCCCTGTAAATACACCAACCCCAAAAGTCTAACTTGGCCAATTTCATCAACCACAAATCCGGGAATTTAACCCGGCCAACTAACAACACAACATCAACAACCATAATAACAATTTCCATACTCCATCCAAGTTACATTATAACAACTCAATCAATATACTACTTCCTTCAAAACCTTCCAATTCCAATAAAACATTATAGTTCATATGCCAACAACACCATACTAACAACATTATCTTTCATACATACAAGAACATAATATTCAATTTAAATACTTCAATCACAAGTCTCCAACTTCTACCACTTCACTAATGGTTATTAGGCATTCATTGGCAACATAGAATCCGCAACATAACAACAACCAAAACATTAAATAAAATTGACTCGTTCTCTTCCAAACTATACCACAACCACACGGTCCACATCATACACACATGACTACAACTTCTCTAAAATCATTCAACTTTCATTATCAACATAGCATCCATAACGATAGCAACCAAACACTAAATAAAATGATTGGCACATAATTTCCACACACACACACACGTATATACATGCACGGCCATCACCTCCTTTTTCATATTTCTCATGAATTTCACTCCTTTTCACACTCTACAACATGCACAACATCCATAACACATAAAAGAAGATAAATTCTTACCTTTCTCCTTCAACCCTTCACTTGGCTTGAGTTGTGACTTTGTGACAACTAGTGATTTTCTCGCTCTAACAATTATACCACGTTAACGGGGACCCTTGAATTAGTGGGAGTACTAGGAGAAACAAATTTTTGGGGTGGAATTTTTGGTCTTCTTTTTCTTCACCTCTTGGCCGAATGGCCTTGGCTTCTCTCCTTCTCCTTCTCTTTTTTTTTTGTTCTTGAAATTTCTAGAGAATTGACTAAGTAAGATGACTTAGTCATCTTTTATATAGTGCAAATTAAATCCCACATGGGCTAAGCCCATGTCCTTGGCCGGTTGGGCCATCTCTTTTCTTAAAAAAAATCCAAGCCCAATTATTTTTCTTTCATGCCAAGTTGTAATTCATAAAACCATTTTCCAAATTCCAAATTTACCCTTCGCCTTCCTTTATATTTCTATGAGGCGTCGTGCGAATTTTCCTTTATGCCCTTGGCCTTTCTTGATAATTCCGCTTCTAAATTCTTCATAAGCCTTTCATATGCTTAACAAAATGGAAATATGGCCTTGCTTGATGTCCTCCCGCGATTTTCTTGAATTATCCAATTGCACAAAAATGCGGGATATAACAGAAATACTATAGTGACATTGATACGAGAACGATACATATGAAATATGTTCAAAGGCAAGTTTTATGAAATTCTGTTTGTTGCATTCAATCTCGTTCACCTTGTCTCGATATGATTCCATTTACTATGTTTCATGCTTTACATACTCGACATATTCCGTACCGACCCCCCTTTCTTCGGGGGTCGCGTTTTCATGCCCGCGGTGCGACGCTCGTTTCGGGATCCGCCCCAGAGATCCTTCCGGCCCCTATTTCGAGTGCTCCTTTGTTCCGGAGCATAGTTTCGCGGCATAACCTTTTGATATGTACATATGTTGTCGTTCGGGGTACGACGGGGCTCGTCCCATCATATGATGTCACCGTCACTCTTAGAGGTCCGTGGTCGCAAGCGCGGGTCTATGTGTGGTTGTTGTTTTGTTATATGGTTATGATTTGTGTTTTCGGGGGCGTACCCATTTGTAGTGGCACCTTGTCGGCTTGCGTAGCTAAATATGTTATCATGGCAGCTGTGTATGAAGGTAGCCTCTTCGGCGTGTGTTTTGTTGGGACGTTCCCCTATATATATATATATGACAGCCTTGCCAGCTTCTGCGCAATACGAACTGTTAAAGGGTATAACTCTTCAGGAGATAGGTAGCTTCGACCTGCATATGTTTTGCCCTTATACTTATATCAGCTCGTTCATGCTAGTAGTGTATGACTATAGATAACAAGTGTATACGAGTGTCCAAATTTCGGCACTAGTCATGGCTACGGGTTTGTCACACCCCGATCTTACTAGGGTGTGGACGGGCACCCGACCCCCGTAACCGAGCCGAGCGAACCCATCGGCTCTTACTACGTACTAAATTTTTTTTTGAATCTCTACGTCGATATACATATTAAGATTGCGGAAAAATTCCTTTATTGCATTTAAATCAAATAAAATATGTAACCGCACAAAACTTGTATCATAGTACGCATCGACTCCCGAACCCACGACTATGTCTCGCAAAGTCTCTAACTTCGAACAAGACATCATAGCATAACACGCCGACTCGGCGACACTCCGAATGAATGGAGTTTGCCAACTTAGTTGGGACATCATCGCCCCCGGTTTCTATCCGTCCGGGTGTACCGCGCGGTACGAAACGCAGCCCCCGAAGAAGACAATTCGATACGAGCAATGTACCGAGTATGTAAGGCATGAATAGTAACATAGTAAGGAGACATAACGTATAAATAATAACATCTTAGACATTTAGGATTTGTCAGCGGGATAGAAGTAACCGTACATATGAATGCCTTCCGGCAATTGCCATGTATGTTTAGACTTTTTTTTAAAAACGGTGTTCCTTATTCACATGTGCAGAGACGAACATTTCGTATAAAGCGAAGATCCTTTAATCATCCGTACGTACGCCGAATATATCGGCTCTCCCTCCCCCCCTTCCCCACGCATCCCAACATATCATACAATGCACGGTGTTTCTTATTCCTTGCATAGAAAGCGGATACCTTTCGGAAAACGCGTACTTTTACTCGCGTTTACGGACGCCGAATTCTCCCGCCCTCCCACCCCCCCTCCCCGATGTTGTCCCAAGTATATCATATTACATATATAGATATCACATAAAAATGTACGCCGCGTACGCTCTCCCATATCCCGCGTCCGGCATCCCGCGTCCGGCATCCCACGC
>NW_026720159.1:0-10389 GCF_029784015.1 Lycium ferocissimum
CGTCAAAAAATTTCCCTAACGACGACCCAAAATATTCAATAACATTAATTCATCTCTTGCATACCAACCAAAAGCCCCACACGGCCCAACATCAATATCCATATTCATGAAGTTTGTTCATTTCACGCCTTACAACAACACACAAACATGTTGAATACAATTAGTTCTTCATTCCTTCAACAATCACACATGCACACGGTTAGGCACACACATACACGGCTATGCTTCAACTTCCATGTTTTCATGATTCTCATCCACTTCCACATATTACAACATGTATAAATCATCCCTAGGACATGAAAAATAAAATTGATCCATACCTTCTCCCTTTATGCTCTTCCTCGGCTAGGCTTCCCACAAGACATCACCAAACGATTTTCTTCCCTAACCACCACTCCACGTTGACGAGGGCCTTCCATTTAGTAGAAAACTAGAAGAAGAAAAATTTTCCATGAACAATTTAAGCGGGCAGGTTCGGCCCATCTGTAGCCCCTTGGCCGAACTCCCCATATTTTTCTCCTCTCTCTTTCTTGAAATTTCTAGAGAAACAAATGATGAAAATGTGTCTTCTTAGTCATCACACATACATATATATATATATATATATATATATATATATATATATATATTTGATGGGGCACATGGGGTCATGTCCGAAGTCTCTTTTTCCTTTTTTTTTGAATTTTTCCTTCCTCCAAATCTTCTCCAAGTTTCATGAAATTTCCAAGAGATGAGCATGATAAAAATGACTTAACAAGTCATCCATCTCTACATATATTAATCTTCCATGTAGCCATGGCCCACACTACATGTGGCCTTATTATTTTCATGAACTGCTAATCTCCAAAATTCCACTTTTAACCCCAAATTTTCGTTAATATTTCCATTCCATAAAATCATAAAGCACTTATGTCTTACAACAAAGTCGGAAAATAACCTCGTCCCTAATTTGTCGCAAGCAACTTAAAAATATTTCGACGTGCGAATTGCGAGATATAACAATGTCTGTCGTGATCCCCCTCTAAAATCGCTACCTGTGCCCATAGATCTGGCCCTTTTGTTTTGCCCTCTATCAACATCACGGTCACCCCTCTGCGGAGGTTGTTGCCCTTCAAGATTTTGGGCATGGGCTTGAATGCGGGAAATGTCCATCCCGTCTTGTAATGAAGCCGTTAAACAATCTTTAAATAAATGTGGCCCTAGGCCACTCACAAATCTATACACCCTATCACCCATATCGGCCACCATTGTAGGAGCATATCTAGCCAAGGAATTAAATTGGAGGTTATACTCTCGGGCGCTCATGTTACCTTGCTTCAAGTTTAGAAATCTATCCGCTCAAGCTCGGCGGACCTCGGGCGGCAAATAATGATGAAGGAAAGCATCAACAAATTCTTGCCACACGGGAGGAGGCGCATTTTCTTGCCTTGACGCTATCCAATTATTATACCATAGAACCGCCACATCTCGGAGTCTATATGATGCCAACTCCACTGATTCAGTCTCGGAAGCATGAATAATCCACAATGTTCTTAGCATTTCATCAATAAAACCTTGCGGGTCTTCATCCGATTTTGACCCAAAGAATTTCGGAGGATTTAGGCTCATGAAGTCACGGGCTCTAGTACTAGGCCGAACGATCACTCGGGCCCGCATTTTGCCTTTGTAGCTGAGCGCGCAACTTGCACCGTGTCAATAAATTAATAGCCTCGGCCACTTGTTGACCCGATGTAGCTTCTGGAGGAATCGGAGGCATAGGAGCCGGAGTCAAGCCCCTTCTTGCTCTTCCGTAATAAAGGAGTAGTGGAGGCATTAGATAAAGCCTCATGATGTGATTCATCCTCATTTGCATTCATGGGCGGCTCTTTCTTCGCCCGCCTTTCATAGTAACTTTTCTTCGGCGACCTTAGCTTTTCCTTTGGCAGCATTCTGAAATCACAACATACTCATTAGGGAGGGTTCAAATCTTACACTTGGCTCTAACGCACGATTTCATATGAAGAAAGATGGTCATTTTTCCTAAATGCCCTGTAGCCTCCTGTTTATTAGCGTGGCGCGCAACACACCATAAATAAGACTCTACTAGACACGGCTCGTAGACAGTTTCTAGGACTGAACTGCTCTGATACCGCTTCTGTCACGACCCGAACTACGGGCCGCGACGAGTATCAGGGGCTAACCACCGAACACCACTCATTCCGTTATCTAAATGCTCTCATTTGTAATACTATATACTCATAATCATAGACATATATCATTAGAAAAAACATATCTGCTTTTATAAACATAAGCCCTTCGGCTATCAAAATACTATACACATACACATATATATACATGGAGACCATGGGACCATACTACCCACACGTGCGTATCTACGAGCCTCTACTAGAGTACTAGACATATGGACGGGACAGGACCCCGTCGTGCCCAATCATGACTATATACATATATATGCACCAAAAGTCCGGGGCACGGAAAATGGAGTGGGCTCTAATCAATCCTGCTAGCTCCTGCGAGTCTGGATTACCTCCCTGTCTACCTATGGGCATGAACACAGCGTCCGAAGAAAAGGACGTCAGTAGGAATATTGTACTGAGTATGTAAGGCATAAACAATAATATGATGTCAATAAAATAAGGAGGCATCAATGAGGAGCAATCTGTAACTGACTGAATCATAAAGGAAGTAATACATGATAGCTTACTTTCATACTCGTCATCATATCATATATACATGAAGATCACGCCGCTTCGACCATATAGGTGCGGTATGATAATCAATAATATTAGCAATAGCATTAGCTGGTCCGGGCCTCCCGCGTTCGGGGTACCATTTCATCTGCCCACTAGTGGTGTCCGCCCATGCCATCCGGCCGTAGTGTATACCGCCCGCCGCGTGGACCGCCCGCCATATAGGCGCGGTGTACTATTATCATATGCTCATCATGGTATGCTCATCATAATACATTTATCATACATGCTTATCATAATATACCCATCATAACATACTTCTAGCAATACATGCGTAGAGACTCATAGATAATCATGCCGTTGGGGTGACATAAGGTCGTGAACCCCGACTTCATTATTGAACATTCATAAGTATCCCGCTCGCCTCGAAGGAACATCATAAGGTGAGTGTATATAATGATCAACATCAATGGACTGCGAATAGCTTCATTAGCTTAATAGGGACATCATATCAAGACTATAGCATTTCTAGACTTTAACTCATCATCATCGTTATCTTGCTCACAAGACGTCTCTCTTATCTCGTATGATCTTTCATGAACAAGAACTCACAGCTTTCTTGGAAATAGAACGTTCATAGTAAGGGAGGGAATTCATGCCATAGGACTCATGCCTTAGAAATAAAGGATTAGCCTCACCTACCTTTGTCGTTTACTATTCTATCGCTTGCTCGTTCTCCTTTAATGCACTTGTTTATACCTTCAAGAGAATTTGTATCGACGTTAGCTATATCGTCGTGAAAGCATACTTACTAAGGCTATAGAAATTTGGGCAGCACTTCCTTTGTTTATACTACTTTCCGCCATATTCCATATCAACTCTCCAACATTCATAACAATCATCACAATGTCGCTAACAACAATCATCATTCATTTACATAATTTGCATCTCACAATTCTACTTCAGTTCTCCATATTCATGAGTAAAAGTCCATCGTCGTATTCTTTCGTATCCAACACTTATTTCATGTTCTATAGGTCACTTATAACACATTTATAACACCAACATATCAATTTCCATGATTCAATTCAACTATCACATACTAGCAATACTATTCACACATTTGATGACCCATTTGCTCTACACTTTACAATCCATGTGTTTCGACTTATAAATTCTTCAAACAACATGTAAAGATCATGAAACTTACCTTAGATGATGGAGGAATAAGCTTACAATGGTGATTCACCCTTAGCACCAAAACCCTACTTTATCTCTCTTGGGATTTCTTGACTTGGAAGACTTTTAATGGGTTCCTTCACTTGATTCTCTTGATTTCTTGTTATTGATCCTTGATTTCTATGGATTTCTCATGGATGAAATGTTTGGAACACTCTAGAGGTTTCTTGTGTTGTGGGGGGAAGTATGAAATGAATGAAATGAAAAAGGAAAGGTCCCTTATATAAAATTAAGATCGCCCCGATGGAAATATACGGACCAACATACGGTCCGTATAAAATCTATCGACCGTATGTTGGACCGTATATCTAGTCCGAGTTGAATCATGACTTTCGGGCTAGATCTACTACTGACATACGTTCCGTAGATATTATACGGCGCATGTCCGGCGATATGTCTACCCGATTTTCAAAAGCTGTTTCATCGACTCGTTTGATCTCCGATCCTTATGAAACCTTCTTAACACTTGTTCCTTACTTCAATATCATTCTAAGGGATGTTATAACTCTTCCTCAAAGGGTCATTAAGACATCATTAGCTTAATACTCGAAATTCTTATTCGATACCCAACATATGACTCGCTTCTGTTAACCACTTTCTTTCCTTAACTCGGATGTCTTTGGAAATCTTAATTAGGATCGTCAAATACTATTTCTTACTAGCCCAAACCTCGTATACATCATACCCCTCGCTCGTCTATTCACTGTATGCTAACGGGGAATTTGCCGAGGTGTAACAGAGAGCGTTCGGAAATCTGTTAAAACTTCAACTTACTCCGAACTATGTGATGAAGGTCGTGTGGTGAGGTGGACGTTATCATACTAGCATTAAAGCACCCTATTTTAACACAAGTTTCGGGGTTAAGCGTGCTGGGGTGAGAGAAATCTTAGGATGGGTGACCCCCTGGGAAGTTTGCTAAAAATCCCAAAGTCAGACACGGGAGAGTCAAATGGGAGGCTAGAGTAGTCTAAGGGAAATTAGAATATATATAGAGCGGGCGGAGACCTTAAGAGGTTGCGTAGGCCGAGGCGGACTAGACCGGTAAAGAGAAAGAAGGTGCGTTGCAACTTTAGAAATAGGGTAAGTTTGAATGGTGTTTGGGAATATTTTGTAAGCAAGACACTGGTAATTGTGTCTATATAGGTATACACCTGATATCCCATACATAAGTACATCATTGGATATGTGTATTCCGGTAACCAAAGGCATTAATCGGACAGGGAAACAAAGTTCAAGGGAAAAGAAAAATAAATGGCACAAATGCTACGGGGCAAGCTGATGTTGTTTTCACCATAGGATAAGTTTGGAAAGTACTAACGCAATAATATTTGGAAAGGAGAGAAAGTGAGTAGAGGAACGGCGAGAGAATCAGAATGTTGAAATTAAAGGGCTGCCTGATTGGGACTGGAAAACGCGAACATAGGGCAAAGTATAATTGGGTAATAGTATAAGTACACCCCTTAAAGGAGGGCAGCGGGTGCGAGAGATGCAAGTGCAAGATAGAGACAACCAACACTACAACATGTTTGATCCGGATGCTCGGGCTACAGGTGAAATTCCTTGCCGAGACACGTTAGTAAGATCCGCAAGCCGAGAAAAAGGAAGCGTCGTAACTAGGATGGGGTATACGTTATGCAAGTTGTACAAGGGTAGTTATGTTGCCTATGAATTCTTATATGCTAGGGATGAGCCTAAGTAAATGCCTAATGAGAAAAGTTCGGATTCAGCGATAACAATAGGGTTACGAGATTTTGGATACATTAAGGAAAGATGTAAAGATAGCTAAGTTAAATTACCGAGATGGAGTTAGCACTGAGGACAACAGGACATGGCTATGGTTGAACCTAGGATCTATTCCAATACCGGTTATAAGATAAGAGCGAGGCGAAGACAAGTAAAACATAAGGACTAGTGAAGCCACGCTAAGGTATTTTGGGGTTAATTCGAACACTTTCGTATATGCTCGTAAAGATTGCAACGTAATGTGTGACAGGAAAGTTGAGAGCAAGATCCGAGCAAGGGGCAACAGAAGAGAAGAAATGACACAAGATAATGTGCCTAGAATGTTACAAGTTGGGTAAAAGGAAGTTTTAAGATGATTTGAGGAGCTGAAGAGGAGTCGAAGAAGAAATATAATCGGTAGATGAGATTGCATGCTATGGCAACAAAGGGAACCCCCGAGATCCTTATAAGACCTTATGAGACTAGTTGAACATTCGAGGACGAAAGTTCTAAAGGGGGAAAGGATGTTATATCCCGTATTTCATACGTTGGGATAATTCGAGTTAATCACGAAAAGTTAAGGACAAGACTATTCCGGGATACGAAGTCAAGACTTTTAACCACGATCTTGTTTTACGACATTAGTTGCTTAAGATTTTGTGGCATGGAATATTAAGGTTAATTTTGGAAAGAAATTATTTCATGGAAAACAAAAAAAAAGAAAAAGAGGGCATGTGGCCGGCCACATGAGTGTGGGCCATGGGCCACATGTATGTTTTATATATGCATACAAAGATGACTAATTAATCATCTTCACCATTTCCATCCTTAGAGAATTCAAGAAAATTCAAGAACTTGGAGAGCACAAACAAAAGGGCCATTCGGCCAAGGAGACAAAAAAATTGAAGACCAAAAATAGTGCTCAAAAAAAATATTTTCTTCCGGCAATTCTATCAATTAAAGGGTCCTTTATAACGTGGAGTAGTCGTTGGGACAAACAAGTCATCCAATCTTGCAAGAACAAACTCTACCCAAGTTGAAGAATCAAGTGAAGGAGG
Source organism: Lycium ferocissimum (assembly GCF_029784015.1). Lineage (NCBI taxonomy): Eukaryota > Viridiplantae > Streptophyta > Magnoliopsida > Solanales > Solanaceae > Lycium > Lycium ferocissimum. The sequence continues at coordinate 6,710 of NW_026720159.1, forward strand.
TAAGGTTCAATCTTCTCTTTTATATGTTATGAATGGTTGGTGTATGTCGTAGTATGTGAAAATGAATGAAATTCATGGAATTATGGGCGTTGAAGTGGAACCGTGTGTGTGTGGGTTTGGCCGTGTGTAGTGTGTGTTGTGTAGGAATGATGGATTAATTGTATTTAGCATGTTTGGGTGTTGTTGTAGTGTGTAGAAATGGATAGAAATTATGGAAGTTGTGTGTTGATGTTGTGGCCGAAAATGGGTTGTCTTGTATGGCAAACAATGAACAAATTTTATGTGGTATTTTAGTTGTTGTTATTACGGATTCTATGATGATAATGAAAGGTTAATGATTCAAATTGAAGTTGAAAGTGTCGTGGGCTGTTTTAGTGGCCAATGTGATCCTTACGTAGTTCTTGTACTTATGAAAGTAATATTGTTAATGTGTGAATTGATGGTGTAATTCATGAATTCGGAAGTGAGGAATGTGTTGGTGATGTTGTTCTCGGGTTTTGGGAATGATTTCGGGTGAAATGGAGTTTTGTTTGGGTTGTTTGAAATATTGTGTGAATTGTTTAGAGTGTCCTTGAATATTGTTTGAATGGTTTCGGATTAGTAATTGAACGTGTAAGTGTTGGTGTTAGTTTGGTTATATGCGGTTGAATTAAATATAAGTGAATGTCGTCGCATTATGTGAAAGAAGGTTGTTAATGTTAGAATGCATTTTGAATTAATGATTGATGTTGTTAGAATGTTTGTTTGTATTGTTGTTGATGAATTTGGCCGAGTTGAATTCTCGGGGTTGTTGCGTTTACAGAGGAAATGCTGCCCAAATTTCTGTAGAATTAAGTGCTAGTTTGGAATTGAATTCCAAGTACCTTTAGCTAATGTTTGGTTTTGACGCTATTGTAGATCTTGGGAAGCCCGAGGCTTAGGTACGATTAGCGTAGGAAGCGAACGAGGTATGTAAAGCCCTACCTTTCTTTCTTTTGGGCATATCGTAGTTGTAAGTAGGCCATGATACGGGCCTCGAGGTAATTCTATTCTTATGATCCGGACATGTGTATGACTCTTATTTACCTCTTGATATTCACATGTTTAATATGGTCGAACCGTGGTCTTTATGCCTTTTGTATGATTGGATTTCAAAGCCTGCATAAAAAGTGCGGATTTACCGAAGGATCCTGTGTCTAAAAGTGTTCGTAACTTTCACAAACAGAACCGGATTGCTTTGAAACGTTCGTAAATGATTCCATCACGTATTATGACTTAACTTTCATGGACGGCTCGGATTGGTTTGACACATATCCGTGGGCCCCGAGATTTTTCTTCGTACAGTCCTAATGACTTGGTTTTTGAAAGAACTTAACATGAATTCCATTTTGACTCTCGAGCGACGACTACTTATCTGTCCATTGAGTCTGTGATGATGATTATGTGCATATAGTTTCTCACTACTCTGCTCGTGTGAGCTGTTGCTACTTCCTTCACTGAGTCCCGGGCCAGGACATATATTCGTGCACATTCCACTGCATTATTCACCGAGTCCCTCACTAGAGGGCCGGGACACGTTATATATATATATGATGATATGATGATGTGATGATACGGGGATGGCGGCTAGGATGGCATATGATGATTCCTTTTATCGAGTCCCTCACTAGAGGGCCGGGACACGTCATGCATTTGCATTTACCGAGTCCCTCACTAGAGGGCCGGGACACGTTATATATGCATATGTACAGACATGATATTGACATGCATGTTTTATATTTCAAAGGCAAGACTTGTGGTTTTCTGAGTAATGTACTATTTTTCTATACTCCATATTTCGAGACGATTACTCGTTCACCGTGTTCCATGCTTTACATGCTCGGTACATATTAGACCGCCCCTTTCTTCGGGGCTGCGTTTTACTGCGGCAGTACGATCGTCTTGGTGAGCGGCTCTCCTTGTTCGGAGCCCACATTTGGCATGTACTCTTACGGTATATATGTGTACATGTCTATTTAGGGGTACGAGGGCGGAGCCCGTCCCCGTCATATGTTTCTGTTATTACTCTTAGAGGTCTGTAGACATATGTGTGGGTTGTGGGTAGTCACTGTTCGGTTGTGTTTGTGTTTTGAATGTTCCCTGGGTTATGTACGATATGTATATATGTATACGTGACGCCGTGTCTTTCTGTACGTATAAGCTCTTATTACGTTTGCTGTGGACTGACTATGGTTAGTGGATGGGTACGAGTGCCCAGCTCGGGCACTAGTCACGGCCTACGGGGTTGGGTCGTGATAGTTTGCTTCGATTTCAGCGCCTTTAACGAGGCTGACTCAGAAATGCGCTAAGTTCCGGTCGGACGGATGCTTGTGAACGAAGCTTTCGGTTGTCGAAAAGAGAAGTTGACTACGGCTCCGATTCGACTCTTCCCGAGGGACCATGGGTACGTCATTTATCGTGATGCTTCCGTCGGGTTAGGTTGTGTATTAATGCGTTACATGGCAGTTATAGCCTCATGACTCCCTAAGCTCGAGAAAGCACGAAAGAAACTCGGCCCATCATGATCCGAGCTGGCGGCCGGTAAGTCCATGCTTTGAAGATATGGAGACACTATCTATATGGCATTCACGTTCATGTTATACGGAGCGCAGCCTCCGGTATATCTTTAAGTATGAGCCGAATTTGCGGCAGGAGGTGGCTAGAGTTGTGAAAAGACTATGATGTTGACATTTTATATCATTCTCGGGAAACCAATGTTGTGAGGCACTCGGCCGGTCATACGGGTAGCTTGACGGACGTGCCAAACGAAAGAAATGGTTCGAGATTCATCGTCCTATGCTGGAATCTGTCGGAATTCTAGGAGAAGACGAATCCTCTATTACGGGAAGAGGTAGCGACGTCGAGATGTAGACCCCGTTCGCACAACGAGAGGGTGCGGCCATCGAAAAAAAGGAGAAAACCCCCGTTCGAGATTACACCGATGGAGTACTACTACACGTAGTGTATTATGTGTACCGAGGGTTGCGGGGTCACGTGGCGGGGTGTTATGGGAAAGGCATATTATGCTCGGTATTCTGTTCATCCGGGATCAACAAAGATGTATCTTGACCTCAGATGCTTGTACTGGTGGGATGGTATGAAGAGAGACATAGCGAGTCATTGCTCGGCCCAAATTGCCAACAAGGTTAAGATCGAACATCGAAGCCGGAATTGGATTGTTACGAAGTGAGATAGAGATTCGACTTGGAAGTGGAAATAATTAATATGGACTTCATTACGAGTTTACCTTGCACTCCACTAAGTATGACTCCATATGGTTATCGTTGATAGGTCGACAAAATCATCCCATTTCCTTCCACTGTGACTACTTATTCGCCGAGGACTATGCCAGGTTATCTATTAAGGAAATAGTAAGACTTCACGGAGTTCCCATATCTATTATCTCCGACAGAGGTGCCCCGTTTACAACTAACTTTTGGAGATCATTTCAGGAAGGATTGGGGACATAGGTGAGTCTTAGTACAGCATTTCACCCTCACCGACGGACGCCGAGCGTCTTATTCGTAAGTCGAAGATATGCTAGGGCTTCCGTGCTTATTGATTTCAAAGGTAGTCGGGATGATCACTTGCCACTTGTTGAGTTTGCTTATAATAAAACTACCATTCTAGCATCCATGGGGCCGTAGAGGCTTTGTATGTTG